>NW_012119855.1:217016-259092 GCF_000951035.1 Colobus angolensis palliatus | reverse complement strand
GAGTGCAGTGACACAATGAGAACTTACTGCTGCCTCAAACTCAGGAGCTCAAGCAATCTTCCCATCTCACCCTCCAGAGTAGCTGAGACTACAGCCACTTGCCACCATGTATGGCTGATTTTTTTATTTCTATAGACAGGGTCTTGCTATGTTGCCCAGGCTGAGAACTTGAATTTCTAACAAGTTCTCAGGTGATTCAGAAGCTTCTGGTACAGGACCACACTGTCAGAACCACTGTGTTAAACTAGTCAACTAACAATATCTCATATGATGTTCATCTATTCATTAATCATAGAGTGTGAACCACATTCATAGTCAAGAGAAAACCTGTTAGTCATAGAAACACAGTCATAAATACTTACATATTGTTGTTTGAATCCATTGGTAGACACGTAGAACAGGAACTAAAAAGCTGTTCATACCCTCTTATCTGGTTAATACAGGAAATCAGCTCCATAGAAATCATGTGGATCAATCTTTCCCAAATGGCTGGGTGCGGTGGCTCATGCCTGTAATCCCAGCACTTTGAGAGGCCAAGGTGGGAAGATTACTTGAGCCCAGGAGTTTGAGACCAGTCTAGGCAACATGGCGAAACCCCATTGCTACAAAATTTAACCACCTGTGATACCAAGTTACTCGGGAGGCTGAGGTGGAAGAATCACCTGAGTCTGGGAAGTTGAGACTGCACTGAGCTGTAATCATGCAGCTGCACTCCAACCTGGGCGACAAAGCAAGACCCTGTTTCAAAAAAAAAAATCTTTCCTAAACAATATTCTGTAGAACATTAGTACTCTATGTGTTGTTAGTAATACTAGGTGCTTTCCCAAAGGTTTGTGTAGTTCAGTAGGGTTCAGAAGCTGTAATGTTGTGTTTTATGAAATTTCCAAGAGAAAGATACAATTTGAAGTGTTTCTCCAACTTATTTTACAACAGAACCTTTTATTTTGCAAAACACATATTATCGATTCGAGGGACTCTAATGCTCCTCTGAAGCCAGTTTGGGAAAGACTAAAGCAGACCCTTAGTATTTGCAAGTTTGCTATTTTCAGCGTTAGCTATTTATGAGCAGTTGCTCCATTGCTGTAGTAATTTGTGATTCTGCAGAAGCAAGGGGGCACACCTGGGGAGTGAGTCACTGCGCTGATGAAGAATGGGCCCCGCCCACTGCCCACAACACACGCTCCAACGTGGCATCCTCGTTTGCTGCTCATCATGCGGGAGTTTTTATAGTAATATAAATGTATTTAATTCCTGAAAATAAGCCTGAAAAAAAAAAGTTAGCTGTTGGTTTTAGTGAGGGAAATACACTAAAATAAGAAGAAAAAGAAGAGGAGGAGGTGGGGGAGAGATCTTAAAAAGTAAGTCTTAGCAGTGAAATAGACATTTGGGGGTAAATTTTAAAGGTAGCCTCCTAGATTTGTCAGAGGATTGGATCTAAATGTGAATATGGTCATCCTGTAGCCTATATGAAAACCATAAGAAGTGATTCATGAACTGTTTTAGTAAGAGATAAAATTTAGCAAGATAAAACATTACATATGCAACTGCTGACTGATACATAATTCAAGAGAAAAGCCAGAAGCCTTGGCAGGTGTTTCTCTGAAGTCACAGGTGGTGAAAACGTGCATGTGGTATAGTTTGCTTCCAGAATTTAAGGAAGAGCTTTCTTTACATACTATGATGCTAACAAGGAAGGAAAATGTGTCCTTAGCCACAGGAAACATTTTCTCCTGAGCTAAAGACTTCACAAAAGAAAATGTCTGAGACATAAATTTTATGTCTTAGGACACACAGAAAATTATACAGGAAAAAAGTGCTGTGAATCACAATGGTTCTCTTACAAGACTCCAAACTCAAGTTCTCCTATTAACCCTTTCACACCCTGTTTAGGGATTTTTCTCCCATAATTAACAGATTTTACCCAGAATCTACTGTATGCCAGGTGGTGTGATAGTTACAGGTTTTCTGTGTAAAGAAGTTTTCAGTGTAAAGAAGCCAATTCCCTGCCTTTGAGGAGCTCACAGCCAGCTCCCTGATTCACCTGCCTGCTCTCCCAAGGCAACACTGTGAACTACTGCAGCCTGACTGATGTGCCATGCATAGATTTTACTAGTGTTCCCACCTAAAATGCCAGCTCCATAAGGGCAGGTATTTAATCTATCTTGCTCACCTTTATATTTGTGGAATACATATCTTTTGATTAAATGAACATTTTTAATAATGAATTTGAAAACAACCCACATGTTTAAATATAGTGGAGTGGCTAAGAGTCATTAACACCATGAAATACTAGGCAGCAATGAAAATATAAATAATATTAAGTGGGAGGAACAGACAAGATAGCGCTATATCAACTGTATCGGTTATGGATAGTATTCTGAATTTGGCGTCTCTGGGTCTTTGCTCCCTGTATTTGGAATGGCTTTTCCCTGCCAATATGTGTTGATGCCATATCTCTTTAAGGCTCAGTTGAAGTACCACATCCTCCCTGAATTATCAAGACTTCCACATCCCTCTGTCCTTAGAATCAACCTCTGTCTGTAGCATATGCTGGTAAGTCCCATCCTTATGTCTCCAACTTTACCCTCAACATTTTGACTTAGAGCTTCCTCCACACCTGGGAGAGACCCCTCTGCTCGCTTGCTTGACGGACCAAAAGTACTGGCAAGTAATTTCCTCCAGAAAAACCCTTGATCCAAGACTGATGGAAGT
Organism: Colobus angolensis palliatus; assembly: GCF_000951035.1. NCBI lineage: Eukaryota > Metazoa > Chordata > Mammalia > Primates > Cercopithecidae > Colobus > Colobus angolensis. The sequence goes on along the minus strand of NW_012119855.1, from coordinate 256,380 downwards.
TGGTAAATAAAGACCTCAGCCCCTTTGCTCCTTGGGTAGAATAACTCTAAGTTTGTCTCCATATTATTTCCCAGGTTCCTCAGGGGATGAAGCTCCAGGCAGCCCCAGTGGTGACTGGCCAAAAACACACACCCTATTGGCCACCTTCTCTTACTCTTCCCATCCTCCTGCCTGCCCAGCATCCCAAACCTCCCAAACCAAACTGCCTGCTCTTGCACCCTACTATAAAGATCATTTCCCCATCTGAGCTCCTTTGTTCCCATATTATGTCCCACATTGTCCTCTGTATTGCTGGGTTTTGTGAATGTCTTGGCTATCCTAACTAAACTGTAAATCGTTTGAGAGCAGAAACCTTTGATTGCTGTATTCCTCAAAGCCTAACAATGTACCTTGCACATAGCAGGTGCTTGCAAAAGACTAGGTTTAATCAAATGGAGAATTTTTAGAAGAAAGACACTGAAATAAATAGTTCACAGCATTCTATGTGGCATTAAATAAATCAAATGATTTAAGGCAAGTTTTATGAATCATATATTGATTTCAACACTTCATATGCTACTGATCCAAGTTCAAAATGAGACTTCAAGGTGAAGCAATAGGTTGAATACATTTTAGCATTTTCTATTTGAAAAACATCAGCACCCATTGAGGGAATCTGAGTGGACGAGATTTTAATTGTTTCAGTATCCCTTAACATAGTATTCAAAGACCGCTAGGGTCTAGCTCTCACATCCTTTTCCAGCTTTATCTTTCATTCTGTTTCACTATTCCTGTGTATAAGATTGTGTGATCTTCATGCAAATAATCTGTAATTCAAATTTATCTTTGCTTATTAATAAAACTGGCTAATGCCGCTGTGGACTTCGTAAGAAAATTATCATTGTTTTAATATGAGCAATGAGAGACATGAGATGAGAAGGTGAAAAGACTCCAAGGAGAAAAAAGACTTCTCCAGATAATCCCCTGACATTATTATATTGTCTGAGTCTCCATGAAGAAACTGATTCAGATGTCTAGAAGTTTGATAACATGATCTGAATTGGAATACGGTTTACATGCCCTTTAAAGTTATTTTCAAGGTCTAATTCTGTGGTCTGTACCTTGAAGACAGACATCTGCAAGACACAAAAAGTCAGGGATGCTACCTTTATGTCAGGTAAAAATCAAGGCCAATAAGCATCACTCTTAAGAAATTATACAAGTAATACTCATTCATGGCAGAAACACTGGTCAATACAGTGAACCAAAAAGAAGATAAAAACACAATCCTGATCAAAGCACTCCTAAAATTTTAGTGTATACTTTTCAGACTTTTTTATAGAGTATATTTTTATAGATAGAAAAATAGGCTCATGGTATACATATGATCCTTTTTTGATACTGAGTCTCGCTCTATTGCCCAGGCTGCAGTACAGTGGTGCAATCTCAGCTCATTGCAATCACCGTCTCCTGGGTTCAAGCGATTCTCTAGCCTTAGCCTCCTAAGCAGCTGGGATTACAGGTGTGTGCCATCATGCCCAGGTTATTTTTGTATTTTTAGTAGAGATGGGGTTTCACCATGTTGGCCAGGCTGGTCTCGAACTCCTGACCTCAGGTGATCCACCCAACCTTGGCCTCCCAAAGTGCTGGGATTACAGGTGTGAGCCACCACTCCTGACCTGATCCCTGCCTGTTTGCACAGAAATGAAACATGATGCTGCAGACGCTACACACAGGGTCACTTAACACCCACTCACTCTTTAAACATGGCTTCCTGTACTCCAGAGGCTAGACAGGCAAACATTTCTAAGACTCTCTTGCAACTTGAGTTCCACACATAACATAGTTTCCACTAAGCCCTAATGGAAGATATCCTGAGCCAGATTTGGAAGGCAAATGAGCAGCACAAGGGGCTGGCATGGTCAAGGATGCCAGATCTAGTAGCTGAAGTAGAAGGTCTACTCTCAGGCCCTTAACATCATAATAGATGTGAAGAGGCAAGTATAGGCATCAGCTGTGCCACTCTGGGGTCAGGCACTGATCCTGACTTTATAGCATCATTTGTCTCCTTGCTCCTCTTGTACTGTCTGTTTTCTTCCATTAAGAACCCTGATGGATACATGTGAACACTTTCCTTGTCAAAAAATATGTGACTGTAATGTCATACCATTGCTACTAGTGGAATCATAGAATCCTAGAGCTGAATGGGACCTGAGTCATCAGCCAGACTTACAAAAATTAAGCTCAAAGAAGTTAAATAACTCACCCGAGGCAAGACCACAAGTATGTCTCCCCATTCCCACTCTGTATAAGGAATTTATACCAACGTTATGTCCCAAAAAGGAGGTGGGACAAAATGGCAGCCTGGCTGTGCTCTAAGTTAGACTTTGGTATTTTTGTGTAAGCATAATGTAACATGCTCATCCATCATCTGGCAGCCTTTAGCCCCAAGAGGATCATCTCAATGTGATGCCCTTTAAACGTGTTTGCGTCTTCTTAGCATCCACCTCATGCCACACCCCTACCTCCTCTCAGCAGAGGCCCCATCCCCAGCCCTGCTCCCCTGGTTGAAGACCGGCTTGGATTCTGCATGGTACTCTCACTTGTCTTAGACTTCATCTCAGTCAGTTATGCTGTGGAGGTCTCCTCAGATTGGAAAGATTTATGTTCGGTTTGCCCGAAGACTTGCTCCCAAGGAGCTAGTAGTCTTTAGAGTCTTTAAGCAAATGTACTTTCTTCATTCTTCTAGTATAACAGGAAAGGATCATTGCTAAAAGGCCACATTCTTCAGTGGAAAGAGTGTGAGGTTTGGATCCAGACTGGATTTGAATCCCAGTTCTGCCACTTACTAGCTATGTGGCCTTGGACAAGTTATTCAATTTCCATGCGTTTCACTTCCCTCACATGTAAAATGGAAAGAAAGATAATCCCCTTACAAAGACAAGAAAACAATATTCCTACAATGTTTGACATACAAGGAACATTCAGTCAATAGTCATTGCTATTTTGTTGAAACACACGTTGGCTTGAAGAACAGCCAATAGCGTGTACTTTGATCCTTTCTCATTTATGGTTTTTCAGCTGAATTTGGATGGATGATCAGTCCACGATAATCCAGTACCCTTTCACAGAGGATACAGATCATTTTGCAAGTCCGTGTGTGTGTATGTTTGTACATACACGTAGATGTACGTGTCTGTACGTATATATGTGTGTGCACATACACACACACCACGCACACGGTATATATATTTGAGCTCATACCCAGACATTAGCAGGTCAGTGGAGTTTGGTTTTGCATTAGCACTCTGAACTCCTACAATTGAAGTGAACACAGGGACAAATAAATCAGCAGCTTGCGTGTTTATTTGTTTGTTGGTTTTTTTTGAGACAGAGTCTCACTCCATTGCCCAGGCTGGAATGCAGCGGCTTAATCTTGGCTCACTGCAACCTCCGCCTTCCAGGTTCAAACAATTCTCATGCATCAGCCTCCTGAGTAGCTGGGACTATGTAGCTAGGACTACAGGTGTGCAGCACCACACCTGGCTAATTTTTGTGTTTTTAGTAGAGACAAGGTTTCGCCATGCTGGCCAGGCTGGTGTAGAACTTCTGGCCTCAAGTGACCTGCCCGCCTCAGCCTCCCAAAGTAATAGCTTGAGTCTTTAAACATATAACATCATTTAAGAATTAGGAATGGGAATTAGGTTCCCACAATCTTTTTGAAATAGTGTAAGTAAAAACTGTTTAAAGTAAAATCTAAGCCAGCACTCCTTAAAAACATGTAAATACAGGATTTATACAAGGTTTTGTTTTTTTTTTAAAGGCATTAACCTTTTTCCCATAGCTTAACACTTTTCTCATGAGGTGAGAGCTACAGACGTGACAGTTTGTATTTTCTTTTATAAGAAAAGGTTTATTTTATGAATGATTTTTAATCCCATACGTGAGGATTACACAAAAATCCTGGCAGGCATATGCCATAAATGATTAATTGCCAATCAATCATAGCATTATGTATTGTTTCCAGAATCTTGTTCTTGACATCATTTCCTAGAGAAATACACATACACACGCACACTGTTTTAAGTGGAAATTTTTATGAGGTTTTCTCTGGAGCTTGCTCAATGGTCAAGATATATATACGGAAACATCATTAACTACATTTAAGATAAAATATACACTTAATTTTTAAATCCTGAATAAAGGGATAGATGAATAAATGATGGATGAGCATTCATTCATTCATTCATTCATTTTGAGATGGAGTCTTGCTCTGTCACCTAGACTGGAGTGCAGTGGCAGGATCTCGGGTCACTGCAACTTCCGCCTCTCTGGTTCAAGCAATTCTCCCGCCTCAGCCTCTTGAATAGCTGGGACTACAGGTGCACACCACCAGGCCCGGCCAATTTTTGTATTTTTAGTAGAGATGGGGTTTCATCATATTGGCCAGGCTGCTCTCAAACTCCTGACCTCATGTCATCTACCTGCCTCGGCCTCCCAAAGCGCTGGGATTACAGGTGTGAGCCACCGTGCCCAACCTACATTTATTTTTGTATAATCTTTAGCAAGAATTTTAGAATCCATGTAAAAGTTAGAAAGTAAATACATACATATATTTGTAAAATGGTATATCTTATCACAAGTGAGATAATAAAAAACATTGTTTAATGCATCCTCTGTTGCTCACATTACAGTTTTTTTGGGGCGAAACTAAGCTTTCTAGTGGTGGTAGCTTTGAAAATTTCTTCCCATTTCTCATCAGAACAGTAGCTAGACGCAGAAGTTAACATTTGTGAGAAATTTCAGAAGTGTCATCCTTCTAAAATATTTCATTCTGTGCATGTACACACAATCATATGTTTACTCAGTGTTGTCCAATTACCAAGAGGTCAAGTAGGGTAAGGACTGAAAAATGGTAATTGGGGGTTTGGCAATTACGAACTCTCTGATAAACCACAGTGAGAGTCTCAGGATCTCTCATGAGGTTGCAGTCAAAGTGTCAGCCAGGGTTGGAGCCATTTCAAAGCTTGACAGTATTGTACTGTAATATCTCCTTCCAAGCTCACTCATATTTTTGTTGGCAGAAGGCTTCAGCTCCTCTGGGACTGTTGGCCACAGGCCACTGTTCTTAACTGCTTGAGTGTCCTCCTGACATGGCAGCTGGCTTTCCCCATAGCAGTGATAAGACACACACACACACACATGTTCGCAGGATATTGGAGATGGGGGAGAATGGATAAGAAGGGTGGGGGAAGAAGGAGGAGAAAGTTGTCACAAAGTGTTTTTTGACTTAGTCTCAGAATCATGCACTTTATTCTATTTTCTAGAAGCAAGGCACTAAATCTAGCCCACACCCAAGGGTAAGGGCATGAATTAAAGTCTACCTGTTGAAGGGAGGAGTAACAAAGAATCCATGGACATGATTTTAAGCTACCACAATCTGTTGGGAGTCCTAACTGCAAGTAACAGAAAATCCATCTTAAAATGGATTAAACAGCAATGGGAACTCATTGGTTCCCAGAATGAAAAAGCCCTACAGGTAAGTAAACATGGTGAACACTTGTTCGCTCTATTTTCTCTGTCCTCCTCTGTGTGTCAAATCATCCTTGACCAGGTTGCTAGCAAAAATGACTGCAACCACTCTAAGGCCTCCTCCATGCACACAGCACGTTCCAGAATAGGCTAGCTTAGCTCTGACTCCGCACCCCAGCAGAGTTCTGAGATTCACTCCAATTGGATGGGCTTAGGTCACATGCTTACCGTCCCCAAGCTGGGGCCTCGAATGCCTTGACTGGATCCAGTGCTCCACCCTGAACCAGGACCATGAACTAACATGCCTGAAACCACACAGAGAGGAATGGATGCTAGAGAGCCAATCACAAATACCTACTACACAACTCAGGGACATTTATGTCAGCTTTTTTTTTTTTTTGAGACGGAGTCTCGCTCTGTAGCCCAGGCTGGAGTGCAGTGGCCGCATCTCAGCTCACTGCAAGCCCCGCCTCCCGGGTTGACGCCATTCTCCTGCCTCAGCCTCCCCAGTAGCTGGGACTACAGGCGCCCGCCACCTCGCCCGGCTCGTTTTTTTGTTTTTGTTTTTTTTTTTGTATTTTTTAGTAGAGACGGGGTTTCACCGTGTTACCCAGGATGGTCTCAATCTCCTGACCTCGTGATCCGCCCGTCTCGGCCTCCCAAAGTGCTGGGATTACAGGCTTGAGCCACCGCGCCCGGCCGTCAGCTTTTAAAAATACAGAGTGAACAGAATTTTTGTCATTTGAAAAGAAAGAAAGCAATAGAGACAGAAATTGAAGAGCAAGGGAGTACAGTCAAGTGCTGCATAACAATTTTAATCAACAACGGATTACAAATATGAGGGTGGTCCTGTAACACTACAATACTGTCTTTTTGCTGTACCTTTTCTATATTTAGATACATTTAGATACACAAATACTATTGTGTTGCCATTGCCTGTGGTGTTCAGTACAGTCACATGCTGTACAGGTTTGCAGCCCATGAGCAACAGGCTATATATCATAGGCTATATGGTATAGGTTTGTGTAAGTATACTGTACAATGTTTGCACAATGGTGAAATTGTCTCATGATGCATTTCTTAGAACCTGTTCCCATCATTAAGTGGCACATGACTGTATAACTAAAAAATGCCAAAGACATGGATCAAAAGCCTAGGCAGAGTGGACACTGTTGGTAGGGTGTGGGAGAACTATTTGCTCCTCCAAGATCAGGGTCAGCAAGTACAAACATAGGAGAAAACGTGGAAGCTTCGAGGCAAAGTGGAGGAAGGTTGAGGAAATGTTGGTGAGTGGCTGTGAATGTGAATGAAGGAGAAGAAGGTGATGTTACCAGCTGAAAAAGAGGGAGAAAAGTGAAATAAAGGAATTAAGGGATTAAGATAAGATGGATAGAATACCATAATAACATCATAATAGAAGATAATAGCACTGAATGAAAATAGTACCTACTGCAGAAAGAGAGTTAGGAAATGAAGCAAGTATAAGAAAGTAGGAGTTTATGGCAAGTTAAAAAAAAGCAACTATGACAAACATCAAAAATAAGATACTCTAATCTACCTTCCAACATTTAAGCATATATAACTTATATTATTCTTTTCTCTGTCAGATAATACATCACAGAATATTAGGGTTAAGTATGAGTAATTTTTAATTCCCACCACTGCTGCTAAATCTTAGCTAAGAAATAAGGTAGAAAAACTGCTTCTTTTTGTGTTATTAAATGTGTACATTAGCAAAGTGCAAATTTTTTCCCTTTATTTCATACTAAAATCATTATAATAAAATATTCCTCTTCACTATAGCCTTCTTGCCTTCTAGGAAGAAAGCCTTGCCCTAAAATAAAGAGGCTTTGTGTTTAAATTCACATTCATCTGATTCAGAGTTTTGTTAAAAAAAAAGGGGGGGCATGAAATAAAAATAATAAAAATATTTTAAAAATCTATGTTTGAAGCAGAAGGTCATGACAAAAGGCAACAACCTTGGTTCAACTTGCCTTAGGTCAGTGACCTTGAGAGAGGGCTTTGATTTGAAATTGGTTGATGAACTCCAGAGAATGGAGTTGTTACAAATATAATACACATTTTGAGTGGAAAAAGAAACAGCCTGCTGGACACCTTTAACCTTCAATTCTGCCTATTACAAAGTCGAAGGGGTCAAACGGACTAAGACCATGTGGACTTAAGGGTTCATCCTTCTCCATGAGAACACAATTCTCCCACTAGCCTCCTGCAGGCGCGCAGATGCTTCCTACTGGAGATTCTTAATTGTTTTGGAAAACACTTCATACCTTCTTAATATCAAGCCCTCAAGAAGGCAACATGAGTACTTAGTAAAGCACAATTTCTATTTCTTTCTTGAGAGGCAATAAGGACATCAAGATATCTTTGCTTAACATAACAACCATCAATTATTCAGTATTTACCATGTGCCAGGTGCTATGTTTGGCATTTTACATACATCATCCGATTTAATCCCCATAACAGCACTACAAAGTGTGTAGAATTATCTTTTTACAGATAAAGAAACAGATGCACAGAGGTCAAGTACTTAGCCCAAGCTTACAAAACTGATAGGTGGCAGAGCTGTATGTTGAAATCATGCGTGTTTGATTCCAAAGCCCATACTCTTTCTTTTGCACCACTCTGTCTAAAAACTCTTAAATAATTTCTTCATGTTCACAACTAAAAGAGTCAACAGTTTAAATAGATGTTTAAAGAAAAGAGAAATAAATATTTGTTAAAAGTTGATAAATACAAATACAGATTTGTTCAAAATCACATGTTGCATATCATCCGCAGACTCACTGTGAAATATACGGAGGCAAATACATACAGGGACAGATAGCAGAAATACTTTTAGATCAGAAACAAGCCCCATTTCTCTTTCTGTTTTGCTTTGTTTTTTTGAGACGGAGTCTCCCTGTGTCACCCGGGCTGGAGTGCACTGCCACGATTGCTGCTCACTGAAACCTCCACCTCCCAGGTTCAAGTGATTCTCCTGCCTCAGCTTCCAAGTAGCTGGGATTACTGGCATGAGCCACCACACCCGGCCAACAAGCCCAATTTCAAATGGTAAGATATGGCTCTGGAAATTCGGGACAGCATGAGCTTGACAGAAACACCTCAGGTCTGGGAGTCCCCTTCCATAAAGAGGCATTGAGAAGAGCTCAGGGTAGGAGAGAAAGGGCAGTGGCTTGCTAAAATCCAGTGCTGCAGTGAGACTCACTGATACAGTTTCATTCAGTAGAAGCACTAGGCAAACTTACACAAGAAAAAATAAATACTGTAAGCAGCTGAGCTAAAGCAAATGTAGAATCTGAGGGACTGAATTTTCCTGTTGGCCCATAAGTTAAGTCACTTACACTAGCTGATATCATGGAAATAAAGATTGTCCATATTTAGAAAAGCTCACAGCAGGCAAGAATGCTTTCCAGACTCCTGCCACAGTATCAGGAGATGTCAATCACCACTATGTGTTTTTGGACAGTTCTTGATGGACAGAGAACAAGGCAGCTATAATGAGTTTATCCTGGATTGGCCCCAGCATATAAAATAAAACAATAATAATCTTATAAGTCGGTTCTGTACGTTGTTATGCGGATATGTGCCCCCTGCTGTCTCCCTAAGAGGGCATTTGGCAATGTCCAGAGACTTTTTGATTGTCACAACGTCGGGGGCAGGGTGCAACTGGCATCTAGTGCGTGGAAGCCTCCTACAATGCACAGGACAGCCCCCTACAATAAAGAATTATCCAGCCCAAGAGGTCAATGGTGTGGAGGATGAGAAACTCTGGACCAGAGGAGGAAAAGGCATTTATGGCATGAGGGGGTTTTGTTCACTGCCTTTTTTGAACTCCCCACTCCGCAAGTATCAATTCCCTGGGATCATTGCTTCTGGCAGGAGAGGTCATGAGGAGGCCTAGAATATGAACCAGATAGAGATTGCATTGTTTATTTTCCTTTTCATCTAAAACAATAAATCATCCTGTATCTTAGGCATTAGGTCCCTTCGGATGTCACGGTACCCTTTTGCTTTTCTGACATCAACACATAGAAACGCAGGGCCCCGTGGCGCCCGGGATTTCTGCCTGGGTTTAGGTTTCTTCCCCCTCAGCATCGCGTGCCGTGCCCTGGTGGAGGGGAAGAGCGAAACACTTTGGGAATGGGGCGTTTTCGTAACGTCATTTATTTAGTCTAGATGAGGAATTTTGCTCTTTAAGAATAAGAAAGTTGTGGATTCCCAGAAGCTGGAAATCGGACGAGAGTATATGCGTTAACTAGGGAAGTTAATCACGTTGAGTCTACTGACAAGGACAAGGGGGGAGGTGGCGGAAAGCCCCGTTTGGCTGACTTTTTACTGCTGGAGCCTCCCGCCCCTTCTGTCTCCGCGAAGACAGTGGAGAGGTCCGACGCAGGGCGGCGAGGGCCACTTCCCGGCGGGACCGTCCCGCCGCAGGGCCTCCCTGGAGGGGAAGGAAGTCCCTCTCCAAGTCCCAGTGGCTTTTGGAACTGCCGGGTCCCTTTGGGAGGGAGCGGTCCCGGGACGTGGGAAGATGCTGGGCGGGCGGGAAGCTGCAGGAAGAGGCGGGCCTCCTGCCTTTTGTCTCCTGGTGGCTAGCCCGGAGCCGGGCCGAGGGCAGCCAGCCCGCTACACGCCCCAGCCCGGCAAGCGGCTCCGGGAATCCGGCTGGCGGGGCGGGGCGGGGCCGGGAGGAAGGCGGGGCGGACACAGGCCACGCCCACCGGGCGCTCTTTAAAAGGCACCGGCGCGCGCTTCGCCTCGCATCTGGGACTTCGTGGACCCTACCTCCACCTCAGCCTCGCTAGCTCCGCCTGCGGTACGTGCTCCCGCCTCCGACTCAAGTGAGTAGGGGCGGTGGGGCGGTTCCGCGGCGCTGCCAACCCCAGGGCGGGAGTTGCAGGGGGTTTCACCGCCTCCTGGGGTCCTGCTGTCGCCCGGCCGGCGCGCCCCGGTCTCCTCCGACATCCCCATCCCGGTCTGCATTTGTGCCCCTGCCAGCCTCCTCACCCCTGCGCCCCAGATTTTCTCTCTCTTATCCCTCAAACACACCTGCCCTTGTCCCTGAGGCCGCCCAGGCGGTGCGCTGGGATCCAGGCCCGCGGGGCAGGTAAATAATCTTACGTGACCTTTAGTTTCTCCATGCTGGTTTCTCTGGGGGAGAGGCGGGTCGTGAGTTTCGCGTTTCTGCTAATCCGCCTCTTGGCAGCCGTGGGTCCCCTCGTCCAGCGGCAGGTTCTCTCTGGGGTGGGGGTCTGAGTCTCAGGGCCCCCTCTGCCCGGAGTGTGGTGAGACCGAGGGCGACCTTACCGGGTTCGGTCCCCTAGGGGTGGAATGGGGCTTCTACATCCCCCGCGAGCCCAGGGTACTGCTCCTGCCGCCGTACCCGGCTCCTAGCGGCCCCATTGTTTGGTGGTGCCTGCCCACCAAGCACCGAACCACTCTATGTCGAAAGAACAGCAGGGAAATGTCAGTCGCTCACTCCTAGCTTTTTCCAGAACTTTCTACGATTCAGGTACAAAGAAGAATGCAAGAATGCTTGGTTGTGAAATTATGCGACAGGTCCTGAGAATCACATTCTGGGTTCTCCAGAGCCAGATTCAGGAGCTCCACGTAGGCACCCCCTGGGGGCGGGGGGCGGGCTTTCTAAACCGGCGGATCCCTTTCCCCCTTCTAAACCGGGACATTTGTTAAACGATGTTTATTTAAATGGCTACCCAAAATGTTTAACTTCTTTTATTTGCAGTCTGCAAACCAAGCACATTTTCCCTTTATAAATGCTTTTCGATACAGATTTTTTTTTTTTTTTTTTGGCGGGGGCGGTTGGTAATTTTTTAACCCGGGCAGTGAAAATCGTCGTATTTAGTTCTTGACTTTTCCAATTAACCTGTTTTAAAACTCTACTTATAAAATGCCAAGAATTCAAATAGGACAGCCACAAAGTTAGCTGTACTTTGACTCCCGTTTTTCAAGAAAGAGTTGGGTGATAGATTTTGAAAGAGAGAATCCAACATAATTTCAGAACTGCATGCCAACCTACAAAGGATGTTGTGAAGTGCTAAATGGTCTCCCCCAATACTCCTGGGGTCATCGCTCTCGTCCATTGTCACTGATACTTTGTCAGTATTTCTCTGGGTCCTTTCTCCTCTGCATTGTAGTTTTCTTTGCTCTTTTGGTGCTGTGTTACCTTTAAGACCAGACCTGCGTCACATGAGTCTTTGAAACTCACAGTGCTTTCTTGGGTGCCTTGGACAATTGAATGAAAGAAGGAAGGAAAGAATAAGGTTGTGATTATAGGGAACAAAAATATAATTTGACTCATACAATAGATATTTGCAGATTTGATCTAAAGTTTGTATCATACATTTTTAATGCATTTCTCCGAATGTATTTAACAAATATTGATTGATACTGGTATATGCTAAGTACTGTGCTGAAAGCAGTTCTTGCTGGAGGCCTGCCCTGATGAAATTGCAAAATCAGGAGTTTTAGAAGCTTGAGTCCAGAGGCAACTCTGACACTAAATTGCAGTAGTGATCTGGGTCTCTAATTTTTCTTCTTTGTCAAAAGTGAGGTGAATCAAATGAACCCCAAAAGGGAGCCCACTATGGGAGAGGAGGCATGGCTGAAAGGGACAGGAACGAAGCCAGGCAGGACCAAATTCACACCTCAACTCCAGTACCCATTGGTTTGATGCCCTTGGGCAAATTACTTTTTGGCCTCAATACTTCATCGTATAAAATGGGTGTAGTGGCACATGCCTTGCAGGGTTGTCATGAGGCCTGTTGATACTTGTACAAAGCTCAGCCCAGCCTGGGAGTGGTTCCTTGTAACTAGACAAAGTTGTGCACTTGGTTGAATGTGTGTTGGAAAAGGCTATCAGTGAAAGTCTGCTTCAGGAGAGAGTTGGCTCACACCTGAATAGTGTTTCCTAGACATTGCCTGGAGGCCAGCTTTCTTTATGCAGATTTTCACAGGTTTCCTCAAGGCACCTTACCCTGACTGCCAGCATGGCATCCCTTGGGTTCTGTTGGGTGGGGATCCCCAGACACCTCTGGGTCTTTGATTACCCAGGTGGGGTTTCTAACTGTTTTTATATCATGGCACTCCTGTGAGGCCTCCAGACCCCTTCTCAAAATGTCATAACATAAAGTATATGGTACCAAGTTGCCCAACCCCCAGAATTAAAAGGAATTGTGGACTCTGGGTTAAGAATCCTGACTTAAGGGAATGTTTCTCAGTCTGGATGGTGGAGAAGCTGGGCACAATTTCTTTTTTATATATTTTTTCCTCCTCAAATTCCTTTTTACCACAGGCACAGTTTCTGTTTGTTAAAAATTTTATTGTTGTAAGTCACAGAGGAAGAACTAATAGAAGTATACTGTGAATGATCTGGAAAGGATATCAGGTTCCTTGCTTTTTTGTTTACAACCTCATTGTGCCAACAGTACTATTAATTGTCTTTGACTAATAAGAACAGACACCATGTAATTCATTAGGGCCAAATGACTTCCCAGTTCACTATAGGAAAGAGGGCTTCATGGTGATTTCACAGTACTTCCAAAAGAAAATAAGCACAGAGAAACGAATCCTCATCCAGCACACAGCAGTATAGGAACTACTCAGCTTAAAGAAGAACCTATGCCATAGCCATGGAGGTCAGTACTATATCCGTATTGCTACCAGTGGTTTAGTTTAGCAAAACATCAGTGAAATACTTTTGAATTGGAATTTTATTGGTATTCATTTTTAAGTTGAATTGGTCATTTTATTTTGGTTTCATAGTTATGAGTCATTTAATAGCTTGATGCCTCAGTTTCCCCACTTATAAAATGGGAATAGTGGTAGTGCTTACTTTAGGTTGTTATGAGGATTAAATGAGGTAATATAAATATACGTAAAACATATATTAAACTTTATAGAAGTATTTGTAATTATTATTGCCTGTCATGTGGCAGACACTATTCTAGGTGTTTTGCATATATTGTTTAATCTCGAAACTGCCTTATATAAATAAGCATTTTCTCCATTTTTAAAATGAGAAAACTAGCAGATCAAATGAACAACCTGCGATCAATGGGCAAATAAACAATAGTCTCAGCATATATATCTAGGTCTGATTCCATGAAAAAATCATGCAAATATTGTTTGAATAATTAAATAACTTGTAGTTTTGCACAGATTGTGAATTGCTATCACAGATGCTGGGGATCAGGGTTACTGAGCTTATAGCATAGTTGCATTTTAATTACAATATGGGATTTGGCAGATAGTGATTCAAATCTGTGTCGAATTTTGCTGCACTCTAAATTGAAGACATGAGTGGTAGCAGAATTCAAAAGTTGTAAGAATGGTGAGGCTGAGGTACACACAGGAGTGTTCACTAGATTAGAAGAGAGTGTTCCTTCAGTGGGGTTAGATTTAGGCTAGCAGAGAGGGGTAATAGCTTTTTGGTTGAAAGTAGCAGTTTGGGTGTGAGAGTGGTGCGCAGAGATCACTTACTGCTAGTTGGGTGGAGAGGAAGGTGTGTAATTTGGTAACTCAAGGATTGAGAATTCTCAGGTCATTTAAATAGTCTCAACCCTTAATGTTCTGTACCTGTCAGATATGGTACTTTTGAGGAAAGCTTGTGGTTCTGCAATCAAAACATGAGCCTGATTTGTTTCTTTGGAGATCTGTGACCTCAGCAAGTCACCCAACTCATCAGTCCCCATCATTTTGTCACCAGGGACCAGTTTTGTGGAGGATGATTTTTTCATGGATGGTGGGGGGATGGTTTTGAGATGAAACTGTTCCACCTCAGATCATCAGGCATTAGATTCTCATAAGGAGTGGGCAACCTAGATACCTTACCTGCACAAGTCACAATAGCATTCCCGCTCCTATGATAATCTAATGCTTCCACCGATCTGACAGGAAGCAGAGCTCAGGCGGTAACCCTCCACTTACCTCCTGCTGTGCAGCCTGGTTCCTAGCAGGCCACAGACAAGTAGCAAGTAGCCTGAACACAAAACACAGCTATGGGTCTGTGGCCTGGGGGTTGGGACCCTTGACCTAACTGACTGAACTTGGTATATTCAGGCCCCAAGTATTCCTAAAGGAAAAGGAAACCCGCCCATTTGTGGAGTACAGGCTCTTTGCCAGGTGCTTTACAAACTTTATCTCATTAAATCTTTACAACCACCTATAAGATAGTTCTCATCCATTTCCAAGTTACCTCTGAGGAAGTTAAGGCTCAGAGGTTAAGGAAATTTTGCCAAGATCACAGAGCTGATAACTGGCTTTTTCAACCAGCTTGTGTCTATCTGATTCTAAGCTCCGCACTGTTTCTTTTATATCTGGCATGTCTGAAAGGTGGCATGTGTATTGCGGTTTCCATGGCAAAAATAATTAATCGCAGTTCTCTTGATAGTAGAACCTGGACTGAATTTCAGAATCTTTCTCAACGTAGTTTCAGGAATCCACTATCAGTGGATCTGCAAGATGACTGTTTCATCATGCCTGTGAAAGTAAACAGTGCAGAAGCCCTTTTTGCATGCGTCTGTGTCATTTATTGTATTGCTATTATTTGTCCACATGTTTTTACCACCAAAGTAGAACTCTGTGCAAAACGGGCCTTTCCTTATGACCCATTTATCCTCAGCCCCTAGCCCAGTACATGGCTTATGAAATGTTGTTGAATTAATACATTTATATGAGAGCTTCATAAACAGTAAAGCATTTTACAGTGCTTATAAGCTGCCTCTACCCTAGAAAAATCACTTGAGACACAGAAATGAAGTTAGCTGGATGGAAAGGAGGTAAGACAGTTGCCTTGATGGGGAGGGTTTGGGGGATAAGGAAGGAATAGATACGTGAGATGGTACGGCAAGATGAGTATTGATAACAAAGGTTAGAACATTGCTAAATATTGATACTATCATTTGAGTCCTGACTATGCAAGCATTATCTCATCTCTAACTCTATAAAGATGGTACTGTTCTTAACTCTCTAAAAAAGGTACTGTTGCCCTAAGTTTACGGATGAGAGAAATGACACTTCCTGGACTCCAAACGTGTTCTTACTTTGCCCTTAAGCTAAACTGACTTAAAGGCCAGGTTGAGGATTTGGCTTCAGTAGGAGGAGCCAAATGGAGTATGGAGCTGATCACTAAGACATGAAGAGTTCATCCTTGGTTCAGTGGTATTCACTTCCATAAGAAAAGTGGACTAAGTGGGTAGTTGGGGTAACAGAAGAAAAAATTTGTAGAACAGGCATCAACTGAAAGCTTAATTTCCGATTAACTATAGCTGTCAAATCCTGGCCTTGCTAAAAAGTCATTGTAACCAGGGACAGTGCTACTAACTTACATTCTTTAACAAGTAACTCCCCCTGGATGTGGCTCAAGATGAGACTGTATTTTATAATAAATTCTCCTTTAGGGGAGATTGGATTACAGTCAGGTTCTAGTGTAATAACAAGGCCCTACATGTAGTAATAAAATGTCAAAGCTTCTGGAGGCATTTAGAATCTGGGTAAATATACAATATAGACTGATTCAATCCAAACTTTTAGTTTCAGAGCAGATAACTTAAACTTTAAATGGTAATATATAGATTTGAATTTCATAGATTCAAGTCATTCCCATTCTAAAGACAGACAGTAAATACAGCACTAATGGTATGAGAATGGCCCAGGTAGTCAGCTCTCAGTTATGATACAGCTCTCATGAGTGCAGGAACACAAGGGTTCTTGGTCCTCCCGCCGGTTTAGATAAAACGACACAGACACACATGGAGTGGTTTTAAGGAGCGGAGAGTTTAATAAGCAAGAAGGGAGAAGACAGAAGGAAGAAGCTCCCCAGTACAGAGACAGAGGGAGGGCGGCTCCAAAGCCCAAAGAGGAGGTTCCCACCTACCACGGATACCAGCCAGGTATATTTGCAGAGGCTGGAGGAGACAATGTCTGATTTACATAGGGCTTAGGGGATTGGTTTGACCAGGCATATCATTCACGTAGTCCAAGAAAAAGCTGGCCCTCACACCCTAGCTTTTTAATATGCAAATACAGGGCGCCATGATGTTCCACACACGTGAAGATGTAGGGGCTGCCATGTGACCAGACACAGGTAGGGCATTTGCATGACCCACATGGCCTGCATTTGCATATCAAAGGTTGCCGGTCTGGCTCTAGGAGCCAGGGCTTTACAAGAAACTTTTCCAGAGATGCTTTGTAAAAGGAAAGCTTCCCAAGAACCCCTTTTCCTCTCTATCTGCCTAAAGTAATTTCTTAATAACTCCTACCACAGTTATCTAGAGAATGAGGTAACTATACCATAAGATGACTCAGACTTAGACTATATCAGTTTTTCCCCATGGTTGAGTCTTATGAATTTTGGGTGGTATCTTAGGCTAAGGAGAGGCAGCAAGGAGAAATGGCACATAGGTGTTCAGATATAAATCACATTGTAACATCTAATACAGTGGATCAGTCATAGTGTGGAACTCTTTCAGACACTGAAAAACAAGGAACAAGACTGAGAAACAGAATTTGCCCTATTTTATCAGATGTAAAGTGGGATTGTATTTTTGTTCTTACCATTCTGTAAATGAATGCATAGGATTTGGGAAAGGCATGCAGCCCAGATTTGCTTAGTGCAAATCCAGTTTGCTGTGATTAATGACAGCTGTAGTGGAGTAGTGCGGCCAAAGGCTTGTAAGAAAAATGAAGACTTGCTTTTTTTTTTTATTTATGCACAGTAATGCCAAGAGCGACAGAAATGGAAGATCATCACACTTCTTCCAGCCAAATTCAGGAAATGTCCATTAGAGGTTCAAGCTAAAAGTGTAAATTTGAACTTTGTTTCTTAGACAGTCACCACCATATGTAGAACTGTTGCTTTACTTTGGAGTGCATTTTAATGTCCCCAAAATGGAAGGTTTATAGTGACCAATCAGCTCGGTTTTTTCCTTACCTTGTTTGTTGCTCTGTAGCTATGTTCTAGGTGCTGGTTGGTGGGTTTTCCTACTAGAGTACTGATAGCAGGCCAGATAGAGTGAGATGTCCCCTTTGTCTTCAAGCTGACAGCTACTGGGTTCCTGCCAAGGCATTTGCTTACCTTATCTTGCCTTCACAATATTTCTGTGGGTGGAGAGAGCCACCTGTCCCCATTTTTAGTTTGAGGAAATGAAGCCCGAGGTTGCGCAGCTGTGATAACGGTGGCGTTAACTCAGGTGTGCTTAAACTAGTCAATCTACTTACTCTCCCTCGTCCCTTCCATTATGAAATATTTCAGGCATACAAAGTAGAGAACAATATAAGGAATATTCAACTATCCCCATCTACTGTTTTTGTTTTTTTTTTTTTTTTTGAGACAGGGTCATCTTGCTCTGTTACCCAGGCTGGAGTGCAGTGGTGCGATCATAGCTCACTATAGTCTTGACATGCCTGGCATAAGCAATCCTCCCCCTTCAGCCTCCCAAGA
The DNA here is from genome assembly GCF_000951035.1 of Colobus angolensis palliatus. Lineage (NCBI taxonomy): Eukaryota > Metazoa > Chordata > Mammalia > Primates > Cercopithecidae > Colobus > Colobus angolensis. Next base: position 238,388 of record NW_012119855.1, on the reverse strand, counting down.
AGCTGGGACCAGAGATGTGTGCCACCACGCCTGGCTAATTTCTTTTTAAATTTGTTTTAAATATAGGTAATATAGGATCTCCTTATGTTACCCAGACTGGTCTTGAGCTCCTGGGCTCAAGCAGTCCTCCTGCCTCAGCCTTCCAAAGCATTGGGATTACAGGCATGAGCCACCACGCCTGGCTCCCTATCCATCTTAAAAAAAAAAAATGTAAATCCAACTGAAACTTTCTGAGGATGCTCTTTATGTTACATCATTTCCCTCTGTCACAGAAAAGGTTATTTAGAAATCCTTAGGAAAGTCCTTAAACTGGATAGAACTGTAATGTTTTGATATATGCACATACCCTGGTAGATGGTGTGGAGAATACAGAGATGTGGTCCGCACCCTCAAGGGACCAGAAACTTATTGCACAGTAAGTTGAATGCTGTGGAACTTGGGTAAGTATTTCCTGAAAAGCTGACACATTCACGTTTGGCTGGTGCAGTTAACTTAGAGTAAGTTAGTTTAAAGAAACCCTGAATTACATAAAGAAAGGGAAGATATTCCTTCTATCTTAAAAATCCAGGCTGTTCTTCAATGGTATGGAAGAGGTTATTAGTTGTGTTTAATAACAAGGTTATTAATTGCGTTTTCCTTTTAATGTATTTTTAAGTGTTATTCAAAGACAGTATAGTCTAACCTCAGTCGTGATAGCAATCTGGCTCCTTACTGGTGATTGCTCCAAAGTAAATATGTGTGAAATGAAAAATACCAAGTTGGTATTAACAGTTCACTTTCTAATATGAGAAATGCTTCAATAATAGAAATGCCTTGACAACAACAAAGTATGTTAAGAACCAGTTGATACTTGGGATCCAATATAAGTAATTGTAGTGTCATTACCTATAGGCCTGGATTCTGGCCTTTGGTTCTGCAGGAATCATGAGGGAACTTCCAGCAGATGGCTGTTGCATCCATGAGCATTCAGAATACAGGTAACTTTGGAGGCAAGGGGCAAAGTCAGTGTCACTAACTGTACTACAGACACAGGTCAGTGCAGGCTGTTGGAGCCAAGGCTTTATGTCTTAAGTTTTACAGCCAGGCTTACGTTTCAGTCTGGATTTAAACAATGGAGTGCCTGTCTTCAGGGAGGAGAATAAAAGATTTATGCAACTACAAAAGGAAAGCTTGTAAACATGTCCTATTGTTGCAAGATACTGATCCTATGTGGATGCCTTCATGGTAAGCCTGGTAACATTTGTGGACCCTTGGAATGACTTTGTTCCTGTCTGGTTAAGAAAAGTTGGCTTTTTGCAAATTCAGACTTACAGTTTAGTGATAACAAGCCATAGCAGTCAGGGGCGTGTGTGTGTGTTGTTTTAAGGAACAGGAGCTCCAATTCCAAATGACTTAAGAAGGGAATTTACTGGCTCATAACTGAGGCATGCAGGATAAGATAAGGCACAGCTGATTGGCCGTGACTGAGTCACATGCCCAGCCCTGGGGTTGGGGATTGCTATGGTTTGAGTGTTTTTGTCCCCCTCTGAGAATCATGTTAAAACAATTCCCAATTCTACAACGTTGGGAGTTGGGCCTAATGGGAGATGTTTAGGTCCTGAGGGATCCACTCTTTTGAAAGGATTAGTACCACCATAAAAAGGCCTGGTGGGAGTGGGTTCACCCTCTTCTGTTCTTCTGCCGTGTAAGGTACAGTGTTGCTGACCTCCAGAGGATGCTACATTGGAGGCACCATTTTGCAGCACAGGTGGGGCCCTTAGCAGACACTAAACCTGCCGTACCTTGATCTTGGACTTCACAGCCTTCAAATCTTTATATTCTCAGTCTATTCTTTATAAATTACCTGGTCTCTGGTATCCTGTTATAGCAACACGAAACAGACGAAGATAGGGGTAGAATCAATACCATCTAAAACCAGTGCTTTTCAAACCATCTATGGTAAATGTGTTAGTCTGTTGTCACGCTGCTAATAAAGACATAACTGAGACTGGGTAATTTATAAAGGAAAGTAGTTTAATTGACTCACAGTTCCACATGGTTAGGGAGGCCTCACAATTGTGGCAGAAGGTGAATGAGGATCAAAGTCACATCTCACATGGCAGCAGGCAAGAGAGTGCGTGCAGGGGAACTCCCCTTTATAAAACCATCAGATCTTGTGAGACTTATTCACTATCATGAGACCAGCACACAAAAGACCCGCCCCCAGGATTCAGTTACCTCCCACCAGGTCCCTCCCACAACACATGGGAATTATGGGAGCTACAATTCCAGATGAGACTTGGGTGGGGACACAGCCAAACCATATCAGTAAAGGACTGTTATTTTTAATTTCCAAGACAGACTGATGACTCTGTTCAACAAGATGCGTTCACTGATCTTCTCTTAGTTCTTGTGGCGTAAAAGTTTCTAAAAGCTTACCTGAATTTTGTCTCAAATTGGTAACAAGAAGAGTGGCCCATCCATCACCAGGAGACCACATTTTAATAAGCACTTCTCTAAACCACACGGTCTAAGAAAGAGATGGCTGCTTTTCCAGAAGACAGTCTAGGGAAGGTATCACCAGAAGAGAGGCAAGAGAATACTGAGTGCTGGAAAGTTTTCCACTGCGGTGATCAGCTCCATTAATCTTTCTTTTGGAAAGGCCTCATCTTTGCGTTCAGGAAATTGTCAGGTTCTGGATCACCTTAATGGGGTAGGATGAGAATTCCCCACATCCCTTTCGATTTTAAGGATTGGAGACTCTAAATTTAGTCTTTTCTACTTAGCAGCACTCTGTTTCCATTCTCTTTCTAGCCAGGTTTAGGTTAGTAAGAGGCCTCGGCCTTATTAGCCACCTGTTTCCTAGAGAGGCAAGCAACCTATCTAAGGAGACTTAACAGGCAAGGGCTGCAAATGTCACTCTACAGAAGGAAGCCCGAAAAGGATGACAGGGAAAGGGGAATTAATCGCTTGTGTTTTTAGATACCACTCAGGGTAGGACAGACATAACATGCCTTCTTAGCCGGACGACTTTCTATATTGGTTAAGGCATCTGAGGAAGCTGGCCATTCAGAACCAGGCTTTTTTTTTTTTTTTGTCAGTCTCACTCTATCACCCAGGCTGGAGTGCAGTGGTGTAATCTTGGCTCAATGCAACCTCCACTTCCTGGTTCGAGCAATTCTCCTGCCTCAGCCTCCCAAGTAGCTGGGATTGCAGTCATCCGCCACCGCACCTGGCTAATGTTTTTCGTTTTTTTTTTAAATTTAGTAGAGACATGGTTTCACTGTGTTGGTCAGGCTGGTCTCAAATTCCTGACCTCAGGTGATCCACCCACCTTGGCCTCCCAAAATGTTGGGATTACAGGCATGAGCCACCATGCCCGGCCAGAACCAGGCATTTTAAAGTGGTCGAGGCAGACCAATTTGTTGAGAAGGGAGATGAGAAAATGTTGGCACTACATGACAGCAAGACAGCCTAGGATCTGTACTTCCAGCTTGCCCTTTACAGCAGGCCATACTGTTCAGAGGCTATTCCTGCATGCTCAGCAAACAGTTCAATTGGTAGAAGGGAACTTGTGGCACATTCTGTATGGCCTGACTGACTAGTCAAAGAGGAAAACCCAACTGTTGGCTGGACTAGTGGGCCTTGGGGTTAGTGAAGCATAGAAACTTAAGCCAGAGCCATCTGGATGGGCGTTTGTTGTGGTTACAGCAAAGGCTCCGTGCATGCAGTTGTATGAGTCACAGACACAGCTATTTACGCTACAATCATGTAATTTCAGCAAACAAATGTAAAACTTGTTCTTGCAGGGCAACACACTTTCTTCCCTAGAAAGCGTGTCATAGCTTATATATGTTAAATGTTAAGAATTTAGTGTTGTCACAGTGCATTATAAACATGTAATTAAGACCTCCACCCAAGGGTAAGATCTTCAGCTGAGTTTTAAAAAAATGTTTATTAAAAATGGGCATGTTAGGGAGGGGGACAAAGCTTGCCTTTCCCCTCCCCACGCTTCTTTCTTAACTCCTGTGGAGTCTAATGGCATAGTTTGTTTTGTTCCTGGTGACCTGTACTGTTGTATTGAATGCAGGTCCTTTGTCTGGCAGGAAAAAAAAAATCTTGTGCACGACAAAGCCAGTTTCCTAATGTAAGAGTTGTGATTTGGGAGAGGAGACGAGGTTATTTTGGAGGAACGCAGGTCTTTGAAAGATGTGGTTAGAGAGGTTCATAAAGAAACAAAAATCTGCAGCTGTCCCTGGGCTTAAACAGCCCTCTAGGGAGCCTTACGACCAGCACAGGGACATTCTAATGAAGCCTTTATTCCTTCAGAATGCCTGTCTGGGGAGGTGGAAACAAGTGTGGGGCCTGCGGGAGGACCGTGTACCACGCAGAAGAGGTGCAGTGTGATGGCAGGAGCTTCCACCGCTGCTGCTTTCTCTGCAGTAAGTAGCTCCCCGTGCTCCACCTCTGACGGAATCTGTATGTACAAAGCTTCAATATGCCTATTTAAGGAAAAATTGTGGTTTTGCAAACAAAGATCATTTTGAAAGCACGAATGGTTTTTACCAGTCGTCTTAGATGTTGTAAATGCCGAGGCTAGCAGCGAAGACAGGAGGGGTGGCCCAAGACACACAGCCTCCCTTTGTGTCCCCATAGCTCTTGGCCTCTGTTTTGGCCCTTACTTTGTTAACACATCTGTCTCCACCACCTCACTGAGAGCTGCGTGTCGCTTATGCGGTCTGGCACCTAGCACGGTTTCTGGCACATTGCAAGCGCTTAGCTCCCATTTTTGAGTAAATGAATTGTTCATCGTCCAGCCCACCTTTCTCTTTCTCAGGTTCCCTTTAATGACAACAAAGTCTTCAGTTTTAGAACTGTACAGTAGCAGCTTAAGAAAGCACATCATTAATCATCTTCTGATTTAATGACAGAATTTTCTTCAGTGAATGATTATGTCAGATAAACCCACCCATACAGACAGATGTTTGCCTTATCAATAGTATTGTACAGGGAAAATTCCTACAGAAAACCATAGGTTAAAAATTGATTACGTTGAGAAATAATCATCAGGAAAAGACTTCTTTTCTCAAATTTGAATTGTCCTTGTACCTCATTGGAGCCAGCATTCAAGGTATCTGGACCTCTTTAATAGCATAACTGCTTTGCAGACAACCAGAAGCAGACAACAGAAAGTTGCAGTTACAAAAAAATAAGAATACTACATAGGAATGTTTCCTGTGTATGCCTCCATAATAATTATGCTACTGTTCCTCAGAAGACTTGGTTTAATCATTTCTTTTAGAAGTTACTTTTTTAAAAAAGGAATCTATTTTTCAGCAGGCTTGTAACCAAGAAAGTATGGAAACAGAATGCAAATACTTTAGAAATTGCTCTCAGTTTCATGTGTCTAGGTTAAGCCACAATGTCTACACCATAATAAAACAACACATACGTGTATGCTGTTGACATTTGTTTTACTAAATGTCAAGTTCTTTACTGGTCATTTCTACCAATCCTTTCTAATATTTGTCTCTGCTGACTAAAGCCTTTTAAGGAAATAATTCAGAGTAGTTTGCAGACCTATGAGAATTTTACTGCAGAGAACAGGGATGAGGACTGGGGAAGAAAGGGGTGGTTATATAGTAACATTTTCATATGCCTACACTTGTTTTGGTTCATACAGGTTTTTCAAAACAGTTTTTACATTTATTTACATTTATTCTGTCTGTTAAGGGTAGTTGTCCTTCAACAGTGCATGGTGTTAGCTTAAGTATGGTTTAAGATATAGTTATCTTTAGTATTTTGTATTTCAGCATTTGAGCCTCAACAGTTAGATTCCAGAGTAGATGTCATTTCATGCTACCATAGAAGACTTTAAGATAATAGAACCTTCAAAATTTAACTCTATTTTAAACCAGCCAGCTAGTTCTCCTTCCCTCCCTTCCTCTTTGCTGTCCTTCGTTTTGTCCTCCTTTTTTTGTTGTTTTTAGTTTTTTTTTTTTTAAGTGGAATCTCGCTCTGTCGCCCAGGCTGGAGTGCAGTGGCGCGATCTTGGCTCACTGCAAGCTCCGCCTCCCGGGTTCACGCCATTCTCCTGCCTCAGCCTGCCAAGTAGCTGGGACTACCGGCGCCCACCACCACGCCCTGCTAATTTTTTGTCTTTTTAGTAGAGATGGGGTTTCACTGTCTTAGCCAGGATGGTCTCGATCTCCTGACCTCGTGATCCGCCTGCCTCAGCCTCCCAAAGTGGTGGGATTATAGGCGTCAGCCACTTGCCTGGCCTTGTTCTCCTTCCTTTTATTCAAGTCCCCCCTTTTATTTTTCTTACTTTTAATTTTTATGGGTACATAGTAGGTATATATATTTATGGGGTACATGAGGTATTTTGCTACAGTCATACAATGTATGTTAATCACATCATCTTAAATGAGGTATCTGTCACCTCAAGCATTATTTTCTTGTTACCAACATTCCAGTTATACTCTCTTATTTTTAAATGTACAGTGAATGATTGTTGACTGTAATCATCCTGTTGTGCTATCAAATACTAAATCTTATTCATTCTATTTAACTATATTTGTATACCCATTAACTCTCCCCACTTCCCTCCCGACACCGTACCCTTCTAAGCCTCTGATAACCATCATTCTACTCTGCATCATCATACGATTGCCTTTTAAATAAGGGGGAGAAATTCTGATCTTTGATTTCCAGCTGCCAGATTGTGCTACCAGTGAGTTTCCTCACAATTTACTTTTTTGTTAAGCTTAATTGAAGTTTTAGAAAGTGAAATAATGTCTGGATGAAACATGATGACATTTGGCAGTTTTATGAAGTGGGACACGTGGAAATGTCCTGTGGCAAGAGATCCATCAAGAAAGAATGCATTCTCCTTTGGGACAGAAGGGAAAACAAATGCAGACTTTAAAGCACTTGACGATTTTCAGACAGGCTCATCACTGCTGGAGAAGCTGCTGGGGAGAGGAAAGGGTGATACTTCTTGCCAGTCTAGACTAGTGATGAAAACTAGAATTCAGGATTTAAAACTATTTTTATCCCAGGGGGTGCCTACTGGGGAGGAAAGGATACAGAGGCAAGTCCCCCAAGGCACCGAGCTACCCTTCTGTTCTTTGTTAGGTTGTGATTTAACAGTACTTGGTAAGACAAGGCTGAAAAGATTAAGAGTGTTGAAGGTTGGGAGCAAGGTGGTGTTTTATTCCTTTTGTTTAAGTAATTTATAGCCACCTCTGAAACTTTGCTACCTTAATATCATCTCCCAGAAAGGGAAATCATAGTAAAAGTTTGATCGGCACCATAGAAAAGGGAATACAAAATAAATGAAACAAACTAAAAGTAAATAAAGCTTGAGGCTTCTGGATGTTATATTCTGATACATTTCTGAAGCAACTGTCATATCTGTGGAGGAATGTAAATAATCCTCAAATGCAGCTGGCCGGTCCAGATGCTGTCTCATGGCTTTTGGGAAGCCACAGGATAAACCAGGAATGTGAGGGAGCCTCAGCCTTTACCATTTGTAGGCCATGTGTGTGCCACCATTGTTCTAAGGAAAAAGGCGTCTTTGGAACATGTGTAAAGTCTAACTTTTTCTCCTGCAGTGGTTTGCAGGAAAAATTTAGATAGCACAACAGTGGCAATTCACGATGAAGAGATCTACTGCAAATCCTGCTACGGAAAGAAATATGGGCCAAAAGGCTACGGTTACGGCCAGGGCGCTGGCACGCTTAACATGGACCGTGGCGAGAGGCTGGGCATCAAGCCAGAGAGGTGAGTTGGGAGACTGTTGGTTACCTTCAGAAATGAGTTGCGACAGTTAGTGCCGCTTGCTGAACAGGAACCTGGGAGTCTCCAGATCTTTAGTTGAAACTAAGTAAATAAAATGGGACTCTGATTTTCTAATGTAAACTAGTGACTATTCTTTAAGTTCAAAATATTGACAGTTTTGGACCTAACAAAGTTCTTATTAATAATTCCAGTGATTTCTGTTCCTGGCTTTATAGCATTCCAAGCTGTATCAAGGAGTCCTGTTCTCAAAAGCAAGTGATTTATATTTACTTTTATTTCGCAGCACCTTGGAGACCGGATGTCATGAAATTAAATGGTAGAGAAATGTGCTGTGTGAATCATGAGAGGCATTTCTCATGTGCAGTGTAAGCAGTCAATGCTAATTCGTCAGTCCCTCCTTCTATGTAAACATTTTTCATCAAGAAATCATTTTTCTCTAACTTAAAAATGGAAATTATTTCTTGTTTTTGATTATTTGAGAGAGTAGTATTAAGCTTGAAAGGCTTTGGTGCTAACATATCAAGGTGCTAAATTTGTTAAAGTTCACTTAGTATTTCATATTCAGGTTAAATAACTTCCTTGTTTAGAATTCCCCCCCACACACACTTTTTTTTTTTGTGACAGAGTCTCTGTCACCCAAGCTGGAGTGCACTGGTGCAGTCTCAGCTCACTGCAACCTCTGCGTCCCAGGTTCAAGTGATTCTCTTGTCTCAGCCTCCTGAGTAGCTGGGATTACAGGCGTGCACCACCACGCCTGACTAATTTTTGTATTTTTTGTAGAGGTGGGGTTTCACCATATTGGCCAGGCTCGTCTCGAACTCCTGGCCTCAAGTGATCCACTTACCTCGGCCTCCCAAAGTTCTGGGATTACAGGGATGAGCCACTGTGCCCAATCTGGAATTTCCTCTTAATTCCTATTTTTAACCCAATTGATTCTACTCTTTGAACTTAACATTTTCACATCCATTTTATATTGAAAAGTCCAAAATTGGTGTAATAGTCCAACAAAATGGCCCTTGGACAAGACCATAAACCGTGCCAGTCACTGTGCAGCATTAGCATATGTTAACTCGTGTAATCCTCACAACAGCCCTACAGCAGAGGGCATCCTCTCTTTCTTCAGAACAAATGAAGACAAGAAAAATTAAGTAAAAACTTTGCCCAAAGTCACACTGTTAGTTAATTGTAGAGCCTGGAACTTAACCTAGTCTAACTCCAAACCTTATGACCTGAATGAAACGTCGTGCTTGGCTTGGCTAAAATAATGATTACCATGTATTGAGTCCCTGTTGTCTGTTGAACATTTATCTTCATTCTGTATAATCCTCAGAGTAACTCTGAGGTATAGATACTTTGTCCGTTTTATAGATGACACTAAGAGTCAGGTCACACAAATAAGTGAGAGAGCCAGGATTTGAACCAATGTCCATTTGGTTCCAAAATCTGTTCTCTTCCAACTGCAGTATGTACTATATTGAGGCTCACCTCTGTGTTCTTTGAGCTTCTTCCCCCTCAGAGTTTCTGGGCCATGATGCCCAGCTTACCTTTTTATCTTTATTAAAATTTGTTTTACTTGCTCTGCTCTCCTTTTCCATCTTGTTACATCTAATTTTGTGTTCTAAAGGTTTTATTGAAAACCTTTTAAAATTCAAAGTACAAAGACCAGTGAACCCTCCTTTATTTATTATTATTATTATTATTTTTTATTCAATATAGACAGGGCCTTGTTATGTTGCCCAGGCTGGCCTCAGACTCCTGAGTTCAAGTTATCCTTCTACATTGGCCCCCCAAAGTGCTAGGAAGACATTGTTTTTCCAGTAGGAAAAATTAGCAGTTGTGGAGTGCTGTCATCTTATCTGCTCAGCTAATTTATAAGGTTCTAAAAGGGCTTAAAAAAAAAAAAGTCTTCTCCCATCCTGGCTAACATGATGAAACCCCGCCTCCACCAAAAAATACAAAAAAATTAGCTAGGCGTGATGGCAGGCTCCTGTAGTCCCAGCTACTCGGGAGGTTGAGGCAGGAGAATGGCGTGAACCTGCGAGGTGGAATTTGCAGTGAACCGAGATCGCGCCACTGCACTCCAGCCTGGGCAAGAGCGAGACTCCGTCTCAAAAAAAAAAAAAAGTCTTCTCAAAGCCCGAGGGTATTCTGCACATACTAGGTACACCTTACTGCATGGAAACAGTTCCTGCTGATAGCAAGAACTATGGTTTACTCAGTGACCTGTAAATAGTGACAGAACTACCACCCTTATCAGAGAACAATGAAAGATAAACAAATCGCATAGTAATAATAAAAATTTCCAAAATATTTTTCCATGAAGAAAGTTGGCTGTTCACACTTTCCTTTATTCAAGATATACGGGGAGACTAAATAATCTATAAAACATGCTTAACTTTCTTAGTTATAGACCAAAGTCAAATTACCTATTTGTGGAATTTTTAAACTGCTTAACAGTGATTTTTCCAACTCTTGTGAAGTAAAAAGTTAGCTATGATTCCAGTGATATTCTGAAGTAAAAATATATGCTCTGGTAAGTTTTAATAAACCATAATATAACTGCTTAGTTGAGAGGCCAACACTGAGGATTAAATGAATTCCGTTTAGACTCAGAGGGACAGATCTTTAAGTTTGGGTCCCTGTCTGGTTTTTGTAATAACAAATGAGCCCATAGATAGGTTCAAGCAGTAACTCTGGCTGGCACCTGAGTCATTTCTTCTTTATTCCCTCCCCTGTCCTGGGCTGCGAAGGCCTCCAGCTTTGAGGCAATATAGCGGTTAAGTCCCAGAGTTCCATTGTTCCTGCCTTGTGTACTCAAAAGCGCCCTGTGGAAACTCTTGCCTACTTTTTTTCCCTCTTTCCACAAGTGTTCAGCCTCACAGGCCTACAACAAATCCAAACACTTCTAAATTTGCTCAGAAATATGGAGGTGCCGAGAAGTGTTCCAGATGCGGGGATTCTGTATATGCTGCCGAGAAGATAATTGGAGCTGGAAAGGTAAAGTGCTATTTCGAATTAATAACAGCAAATGGATCCTCTCTGCTTCTTTTCTCCCCCTAACCCTTCCACATTTCTTGCTTGGGTTATGTCTTATAAATCAGTGTCCTATATGAAACTTTTCTTTAAATGCACTTCCATCAGAATTACTAACTTTTTTGAAGTGATTCCCTTATTTGACAAGTCACTTTTATGTTTAAAAGAACTTGTTTTCATAGGGGGCACTCCTGAAGGTTAAACTTTAAAAGGCCAGACTCTAAGGGAATCTCCAGGTTATTCAATATAGTGAAAAAAGCAGGAATCCGAGTCAGGACACCTGATGCGAATTCAGTGTATGAATTTGGAAAAGTTACCAGCTAACCTCTTTGAGCTGCGCTATTCTTGGCCAGATAGAAGATGGTCTCTTTAAAGGAGCAGACTGGGCTTGTGCTTAGGACTGAGGCTGCTCTTAGGGAAACAGCCTTTCTGTGGGTGATCAGGAGTGCAGATACTGAGGTCTGGTTTCAGCCTTCTCATTGGAGCTGAACCACAGAAGTCAGGAGTTTGCTTTGGGGTGATCATTTTGAGCCACTTCTTGCCACACATCTAATTGAACTGTAGGAAACAGACCTCAAACATGCTGACACATTCATCTCTTCCAGCCCTGGCACAAAAACTGTTTCCGATGTGCAAAGTGTGGGAAGAGTCTTGAATCAACAACTCTGACTGAAAAAGAAGGTGAAATCTATTGTAAAGGTAAAATTAATTTCAGTTACTGCTGTCCCTATGAGTATCCCACACTGGTTCTTATTTAATGAAATGTCACTGGTTTTTCAAAAAAAAAAAAAAAAAAAAAAAACAGAAAGGGGTGCCACTATTTGAAAATAAAATATCCCAAGATGCTTATAGATGACAGAGAACCACAGATAAAAATCTTAAGTTCCTGATCATCTAAAACTCCCCCTAGATAAAAAAAAAAACACTACAAATAGCCATCTTTTGCCTTCATCTCTTGAGCAAAGCGTAAGTATATGGAAGAAAATAGACAAATACATACCTTACCTGGCCTGACTCATGCTTGCAACTTAGCAAGACTACGCTGAACACTATGGAGCCAGAATGTGTGGACTTGTCTTTATAGCTTTAATATATTTAGTACATGACCTATTTAACATCGTAAAGAAGTTGAGCCATTTTACACAGCAGTTTGTTTAATTTATGGGGGTTTATTGAGTGGGTCTTCAGCAGTGTTAGCAAAGTTTAATGGACTTGCACTAACTATCCTTCCTCCCTTTTCCTTTATAGGATGCTATGCAAAGAACTTTGGGCCCAAGGGATTTGGCTATGGCCAAGGAGCAGGGGCTCTTGTTCATGCCCAGTAAGGTGTAAACCCTGAACTAAACATCACACACTGAGAATCTCTTCATAACCTAGGCACAGATAATCTTTAACACTAAACCACTGTGAAATTCTACCAGCATTAAGTACTGTATATTGCCCTGTACTTGGATAGGCTGGCTAATTTGTAGGAAGAGAGCACTGTATCGTATCCTTTTGCTTTATTCACCAGCATTTTGGGGGAACATTTCTTTTACATTTTAAATAAAACTTCAGCTTGGTTTGGGTGTTCATTGTCTTTTAATTAATCTTTTGGAGGAGAGGCTCTGATTTCAGTTAGTGGAAAATCATTTGGGTCCCTACCTTTGTTACCCCATTACCCAGTTGACTCATTAATGTTTGCATTACAACTGTTGAAAAGGATCTCTCTCTCAAGCAGGCAAGTGCGCCTTAAGAGTAAAGGTTGCTAGGCAACAGGCATCGCCATTTCAGCTCCTCAAAGCTGGTGTTCAGCAGTGCAGCATCTCCTCCTTTTCCTCCCCACTGTACTCTTAAGTTCTTTTGATTAATCTGTACCTAAAATTCAGTACAACCTGCGGGCAACTATAGAATCTGAGACTTAGTATGATCCTTTTTAAAGACTCTCCACTGTGATCTAATAGATGGTGACCTACTAAATCCTGGAAACGGGGGTGTTTCACACATTCTGATTCTGTATAAGTAGCAAAGAATGTTGCATTGTCTGGGCACATTCAGCTGGCTTCGGTAGAAGAGGAGCATTAGACTTTATAAGGTATGGTTTCATTATTCCCCCAGAAAGTTTAGTTCTTTACTAGAGATTCAATCCAACTCCCTCACCCCCAGGAGCAGGGTGTGTAATAGGTGTAATGTGTATCTGTACTGTGTGTTAGTGTGTTAGTAAAATGGAACCAGCCGTGAACACATCTTAATCTTTTCCAAGGTTCATTTGAACATACTATACTGTGTGAGTCTCGCTCTCTTGCCCAGGTTGGAGTGCAGTGGTATGATCTCAGCTCACTGCAACCTCCACTTCCTGGGTTCCAGCAATTCTTGTGCCTCAGTCTCCTGAGCAGCAGGAACTAAAGGCATGCCACTACACCCAGCTAATTTTTATTTTTTTAGTAGAGATGGGGTTTCATCATGTCGTCCAGGCTGGTCTTGAACTCTTGGCCTCAAGTGATCTGCCCACCTCAGCTTCCCAAAGTGCTGGGATTACGGGCATGCGCGGCCAATATATTGCTTTTTTGAAAAGCTAAGGGTGATATGGTATGTATGACATCAAAAAAAAAATAAGCAGAAACAAAGTGGGAGGAAGTTGGTGGACGGTGTACTGGGTGCTTATTTAACATCATAGCCTTGAACAACTTCAGGTGTTTTATGAGGCATACCAGTTCCATCACGGTGGGGCAGGAGAGGTAGTTAAGCAGGCTGGGAAATAGTTAATTGGCAATAAAAGAGGCTGAAGGAGAGGAGTTATTAACTTCTGATTCTGTATGTGGTAGAACATGTCCACAAATTATTTGACCTTCCCATCAAATGATAGTCTAATTGCCCTCTCTTTGTAATAAAGGCCCACCTTAGTGACTCATTCTTAGTATTTTGGATAAGGCTAGGTTAGAAAAGACAATACAGCTTTTCCTGCCTCTTCCTCTTAGGATGCTTACTCTTGGAATTCAGCCATGTTCTGAGGAAGCCCTGACTACATGGGGAAACCACATGTAGGCATATTACTGCCATAGCTTCAGCTGAGATCTCATTCAACAGTCATGTCAACCACCAAGCATGTGAGTGAAGCAGCCTTCCGATTATTTTAGTCTCTGTTAAGCCCTGACCAAATTGCTAATCTACGAACAAAAATGTTTTAGATCACCAAATTTTGGGGTAGTTTGTTAGCATTCCTACCATGTTTCCCAAACTCCACTGGAGTTGCTAGTAGATATTCAAGAGGAAAAACAATGTAAATGAAGTTTCCAGGTGACTGGTAATTTGAGATTTCTGTCCGGTAAAATAAGATATCCATTCATATTTTAAATCATTCTTGATTAAATTGGGAGCCATGGCAAAATAGCTACTCCACTGTGAGATTAGTTTCCAGTGGTTCCAGGAGTGGAAAAAGGAATTTGGCTTTGGGCCAGACTGTTTTGGGAGGAATCACTTGGTCATTTGGATGTAAGTCAGTAGCCCCAAAGTAATCCGAATGCAATATTAAAGTGCTGCATGTCACAAAATACATATTTTAAAAACTACCCCTTATGTTGGTTTGGTATATTTATGGAGGACTGCTGGCAACTCTAGTGCCAAAAAAGTCTTGTCAATCAAGTAAAGTTTAGGGAGTGTTACAGAAATGAGACAGATCTGTAGGCTGACACTGCACATTAGCTACTGAAGGCCTTGAGAGCCTATGGTCGAAGTCTTTTAATTTGAAGAGCGCCTTACACTGAATTAGTTGTCCATGGAACCATTAACATCTTGGGAAATGTTCTGAACCTGTGGTTTCCGAACAGTTTGATCTCAGGACCCCTTAATATTCTTAAATTATTGAGGACTCCAAAGAGCTTTTGCTTATGACAGTTGTCTCTATCAATATTTTGTATTAGAAAAAATTTTTTAATTTTAATTCAGACTTCCACTTAAAGCCAAAATGTAGTAACAGGGACCAGATTTATCTTCTCACTGTAAACAAGACAAATTACATGAAAAAATGTTCAAGACACTGCATATTATAGGCAACAAAAGCCATTCATGGGGGGAAAAATGAGATCAGTCCTAGCAACTACCAAAGCTTACTGCTTTGAGTTTCCAGGCTGAAGTACAAGAAGAACACAGGTGGAGGTAGAAGCCACCCTAAGTTAAGACAGAGCTAAGAGTCCAGGGAGACCCAGGTGGCTAGAGTTTGCAGGACTGGAGAGGATTAGAGAGAGCAAACTTTAGGATTATACAGAACACCACCCCACCGTGCAAGTCTTCAGCTGAATTCTGATAGAACATGCATGTTAGGTGACTACCTAAGGCCAGGGAAAGAGCCATCCAAAAGGTGTGGAGCAGTGTCTGGTGCTCACATTGGAATGGGAACAGTGCCTGTTCCACTAACAAGACTGGGAAACATGACTCCCTGGTGTTTTGGATAGAGTACAGAGAAGGCTCTTACCTCAGTAAGAGCAATGCTTTGGTCTTGCCTAACATCTTAAAAGCAAGACCTCAAAGGATCAGATTTTCCAAGTAACTTAACTGTATCCTGAATAAAGCTCAAGAGTTTATAGAAACACAAAAATATCACACACCCAATTCAGTGTTTGACATCCAATCAAAAATTACCAGGCATGCAAGAATGAGGGCAAAAAATACCAAAACCAACTCAGAACTGACAAATGTAAACATTAGCAGGTAAGGATATGAAAAGTTATTAGAACTACATGTTTTCAAAAGGTTAAGACATTAAAGGTATTTTAAAAGGTCCAAATCAAACATTGTAGGTGAAAACAAAATGTGAGATGAAAATAAACTGAATGATATTGACTACACATTGCAAAAAAAAAAAAAGTAACTTAAAGACAGAAACTATCTAAAACAAACACTGAGAAAAAGAATAGTAAAAGCCAATGGAGGATCCATCAGTGAGTTGGAAGGCAATCTCAAGTGGCCTAACATATATGAAATTAGAGTTTCCTGAAAGGAGGGGAGGAAAAATAATTGAAGAAAGAGTAACTGAAAAATTTCCAAATTTTGATGAAAACTCTAAACCTACAGATCCAAGCAGCAGCAACAATGAGACTTTCTGATGCTTTGAATGGATACAATCTAAAAACATTGCCATCTATCAAAAATATTTGTCAGTCCTAGTAAATGAGTAACAGTTTTAGCAAAATTGATCTGAGTAAAACATTCGTATCCAATTCAAAGGCAAAAGCGTTTTCTAAGAGGCATGTCTGGTTTCCTTGAGTTTCTGACTTAGCTGACACAGACCAAGGAACATTCTGAATGCTCAATCTACTTGGAATTATTGCTTTTTCTATTTTGTCACATAAATATATTTAATAGAAAACTCTGATAAACACTTTACTTTCTGACAAGACGTTAAGATTTTCTGTCCTGGTATATACCACTTGTTTCCAATTATGTCTAAAAACTCCTAGACTCAGACATCCATATCAGGTATGATCTATCAATCTAGCAAGGACTAGGAGAGACAAAAAGTGGACAATGAGGAGGAAAACACTTGGGTGGAATGAAAACTAGTGGCTTGCTTTACTTTATACAGTTGTTCAAGATATTGTTCCTTGAACTCCAGACAGCTCGTGGGGCATTTTTTTCAATCTCAGAAAATTATGGATACATTAGTCCAACCTGAAAATATTCCCGTTTAATACCACTGGGTTCTCAAACCATTAACCACTGGAACAACAGGAAATGGTTCCTTAATAATTTTTGCGTTTTAAAGTCCCAAATAGAGAAGTTCTCTCTGCCACGCATACCTTCTCAAGTAACTGAGATCAACGTTTGGTACGTTTCATTCTGCAATATTTTTCTTTATATAGTGCATTTTGCAATATTTTCTTTAGTACAGTATATTTAGACTTATTTAAAACTTGGAGATTCATACAGTCCCTGAGGATCCTAATTAACTCCATGGAATTCAAAATTCTTAAAAAATTATTCTTTATTTAAAAAAAATTACACACACACATGCATACACACAGGATTGGAATTTTGTTTTTTTTTAGACTACTAACACTATCTTTTACGTTTCCAAGTTCTTATGCCGCTTGACTCCTAGTTAACCAGGATATTAATGTATAATCTTTTCATATCATAGGTACCACTATCACATTTCATCAATTTCCTGAAGCAAATTGAGTGAAATCATAAACAAGCACACACTTAAGAGTCAGTATTTATTCTGATTAATATTTTACAAAATTTTGACATTTAATTTATGTAAGGAGGGCTAATTTATTAAACACTTTACAGGTTTTTCTTTCCACAGAATAACACGGTAAGTAGCAAAATAATACTTGGCACAGTTATAAATAAAGAAAATATAAAATAAAAACATCCATAGCTTAAGTACAGTGATGCTGTTTTACGCCCATTAATATCAAATAAATTCCGGGAAACAATAAAAATATGAATGAAAAAAACTCCAAAGAAGTAATTCATATTCAGTGCTGAGAATTAAGTTGCTATTTGCTAAAAGTGTCCAATTAAGTTGATAAGAACTATTCCCAAAGGTTCACCATCATACACAACTTTAGAACTGGGTTTATAGTTGGTTCCACACACAGGACCTACAAAATTAAACAGATGGTATACTGCTGCATAGCTGGCTCCTGACCATCTGACCATTTCTGAGTTATAGATTTCACAGGTACTACAAGATGGTTACTACAAAAGCATTCACATTGCTAGTATTTTCCATGTAATTACACATCTAGAGGGGTTTTTTTTTTTGTCTGTTTAACTGAATGACATCTCTTTTGCACTGAAAAGAATATTGTACCACAAACAAAGAAGATGGTAACAACATTCTTAGCCAAACTCTGAAAAAACCACCATAGTCTTTAACTGTTGATAAAAATGTATTTGATAAAAATGCAACTGAGTCTTCATGTGAAGTGGCTCAAAATACAAAAAAATTAAAACAAATTCTAGCATTTTATAAATAACTTTGAATTTAAAAATTATCTAAAATTTCCCCCAATTAGTAGTCAAAACTAGCTGACATTTGTAAAGTTAACCAATTTTTACATTCTATGACAAAATGGCACAATGCTATTGCCACCCCACACCCATCTCTTCCCTTTTCAAAAATAAAGTACATATGCCAATTTTCTAATATTAAAACACATACACTAAGGGTAATCTTTTTTTGATGTGTGACTTATGGTCAAATAAGCTACTATATAAAAATGGTACTTGGAAATACTGAACATCAACTATATACATTTCACTGCTCCTCTTACTAAGGCAAGGGGCGGGTATACCACTAGATTGCTTTAATACCTGGAATCTGCATTTTACAAGGAAGACTAGTTTTACCAAGCATCAGACATGCAGTGAACTTGCAGGGTATAATGCCTATTAACAGCAATTTTGAACATCACTAGAAGCTCATTAGTTATCTCCCTTTTCTTTTTGGTTGGATAAAATGAAATGAGCAGCTTTAAGAACACTAACACATACAGACACAAAGAGAACTATTTGATAAATTATTTATATACAGATACACATTCTTTACACTGGTCTAGGATCTGTTATCAGTCTGACCACCATTCCCCCACCCTTTCCCACCCCATTCCCTCTCACAGATTTCCCACAGGTTGCTCGAACCACAGTTTGCTACAGCACTTAAGATGACTAAACCAAATCTCACCCTGTAAACAATATTTATGGAAGCAGTGACTAGTAGTCCACCATGAGGGTATGAAAATGCTGTGACAAAAACTGATCAGTGCATCACATTTAACAAAAAGAAAATCTTTTCTAAAACTGTTTCAGAACTTACTCAATATTGGGTAAGTGAAATACTCTTGGGGATGAAATTCTACTTTCTGATAGGTCATTTTATTAAAACCAGAATATACCGTCAGCTTTTCTTTTATTCACATGTGCTATGTACACAGATCATGCTCCATCTTTAGTTAAATGCCATTATTTTGTCTACAATTATTTTGTAGCTGAGGTTTTAAAAAGAAGTATATCCATGTATCACTATTACTGAGAATTTTGCATTATTCTGCCTTTTCTTGAAAATACCACGTTAACCATTAAAAATGGAACTGTTTTTGAACATCAAATTAAATTCTAATTTATGCTCCACTGGATAGTATCTGCTAGTATACATTCTATGTGGTGTATCATGCACTTAGTAGGGCTTTTAAATTTGAACAAAATAACATGACTTACTATACTCATGCAAGTGTTTCATTATCAGACCGTAAAACCTCAGAGCAAGGTTACTACAAATTATTTCAGTCAACTAGAAATATATCAGCATTGCAACAGCTGATAGAAACAAAACATTGTTAGCACATTTTATTGTGAACATTATTTTCTCCTGCCTTTGAAGACAACATCACAGTGGATCCCAATCACATGATATTCATCACAGTATTTATGTGTACATTCTAAAATGTACATAGTACTAGTCAATCAACGTAAAATAATGCTCCTGGAATTAGATGCAATACTCCTACTAGACTGCATCATAACATTTAGCCAAATAACAAAAATTTAGTTTCAGTTAAAACTGAACATTTCTGATCAGTACACCATGTCTGTCAACAAAATAAGTTTACCTTTTTTGTGAAAAATACTGTGAGAACAAAACCCAAAAGTTGAGTATGCTGTGAATTTCCACATTAAGAACCATTAAAATTATTTTTTTATCATCTTTACTCTTCCCAGAAATGGCAGTGTGTTCTGTCCATGTTTACTTTTGTTAATAAAAGTGTTGAAAAAAAGACTGTAAAATTCACCGTTAGCCCTACACATAGCATGCTCTTGTTCAAAGGATGTGGATTCGAGTGTGAGAGAGACACGGACAGACACAATTTTCAGGCACCACTCAGCAATATGCTTCATAGGATAAAGATGTTGCTACACCAGCTGGTACCCAGATCCCGATATTTGGTCATATTCTATTGTATACTGCCTGGTCCAGTCCACGATAACAGGACGAAAGAGGCCACAGCATCGAAATTCAAAGAAGTCTATAATATTCCTTACACATCCGTGGCTAAAAATGGCACCCCAAAAAGAAAACACACCAGTCAGTACAAATGATTTAATACATGAATTCAATATAATTTTCGTGTTAAATAGATTTTTTTCTAAACTTAAAAACTAAAGTTACTTGCAAGAAGGAACCAATTTATAACTCTATAAAATATATATGCCTTCATGTTTCTCCACTGCTCTGCCAACGATTTTTTCTTTTGCTAATTTAAAGACACAATTATATTTTAAACTTATTCAAATGTGCATATATTTCCTGTGTTACATGCATTTTTATTTTTATTTTTAGAGATGAGGTCTTACTATGTTGCCCGGCCTGGCCTCGAACTCTGGGCTCAAGCAATCCTCTCACCTCAGCCTCCCAAGGAGCTAGAACTACAGGCATGCCCTAACATGCCTGGCTCCAAATGCAATTTTTGATAACAACCTCTAAATAGTGGCTCTTTCGCAAGAGACAAACTACGTCTAAATAAAAAAAAAAAAAAAAAAAAGACAAAATAACTATAAATAGCATGAATTTGGCAGTGAACTTAAGGATAACAACTTAAAAAAGAAATGCCAAGGATAAGTTCACGAAATGTTAGTACTCCAGTAACACCTTTAGAAAAGCAGTCAGTTTTGGCCGGGTGTGCACCGGTGGCTCATGTTGGTAATCCCAGCACTTTGGGAGGCTGAGGCAGGTGGATCACGAGGTCAGGAGTTCAGGACCAACCTGGCCAAGATGATGAAACCCCATCTCTACTAAAAACACAAAAACTAGCTGGGCGTGGTGCACTCCTGTAATCCCAGCCACTCGGGAGGCTGAGACAGGGAATTGCTTAAACCCAGGAGGTGGAGGTTGCAGTAAGCCGAGATCGCGCCACTGCATTCCAGCCCAGGTGACAGAGCACGACTCTGTCTAAAAAAAAGAAAAGAAAAGAAAAGCAGACAGTTTTATGCCTTATATAATTTTTGTACCTATGGGAGAATTCTCAAAACTACCCAACTAACTCTGTTTTTATTTAAAGGTCTGCTTGCTTTCCAGAAGTATGCCATAATCAACAGCACCACAAAAGCTAAAGAGTTGGTAATAACTTCAGTAAAACTCAAAGTTTTAAATATTTCGTATACTTAGGACCCTACTACTTCTAAGCACCAGACTGAATACAAATTTAAAATTAAAAAGAAAAATATATAAGGAGATATCACAACTTTATTATATATAGTTAATGTGATGAATTCTGTTTTGGTGTTATGGTGAACTGATGCTATTTCTACAGAAATCTTTAAAAGGCTTAAAAGCTATTTTACATATCACTAAGAGTCTGGTAAGAAAATTTTTATGACCAGGGAAAATATTAAATTTATAAATATGTACATACTTGAATGGGCTTTCAATAGACGTTGTTGTGACTTTAAAGTGCTTATATCTTCTGGCATTCATTCTTTCATTTGTAGTAATACCCAAACATGATATCTAAGAGGAAAGAAAAAGCAAACCATTATTCATTATTCTTTTTTTTTTTTTTTTTTTTTTTTTTT
>NW_012119855.1:192316-216811 GCF_000951035.1 Colobus angolensis palliatus | reverse complement strand
GGGTTTCACCGTGTTGCCCAGGCTGATCTAAAACTCCTGGGCTCAAGTGATCCGCCCACCTCGGCTTCCCAAAGTGCTGGGATTACAGGTGTAAGCCACCGTGCCAGGCTGCAAACCATTATTCTTTCTAAATACTTAATGTAAAAAAAATTAATTTGAAGACAACTAGGATAAAGATAAAAACAATGAAGTCTGTTTTCGGTTTTCCATCAGAAAATCATCAAAGCTAGTTTACATGGTATCATTTGACTGTGAAAAGTAGCCAGTTAAATGTGAAAAATATTTAAAGATAGGTTACTTGACACTGTGCATGGATAGACACTATTCATGCACAGACAACCTCCATATCAGCCTCTCTAAGAATGAGCTTTTAAAATTTCCTTTTTTTAAAAAAAGGCTTTTGAATAAATATTAGTATTTGTGAGTAAAAATACCATTAAAAACACAAAATTAATGTCATCATCAATCTAAGCTCATATTCCACTGGGTGTATTTAAGTCAGGAATAACAGATTAAAATTTCTGTTGAGGTAAGAACTAAAATTGAAAAGTTCACAATATGAGAAGAAGAAGGGGCAAAAGAGTGAGGTAGAAAGGAAAACTAAATTGAAAAATAAAATTAATCCTTGAAGAGCAGGAGTGGTTAGGAAGAGAATATATTATTATCTTTTATGCAAGGATGGAAAAGTTTTCAATTAGTGCACTAAAAAGAATGCCTTTGCATATACCTGGTACATCTGACACATGAGTAATACAGCCACCCACATGAAGTGGAAAACACTGTTCAGGAACATCCAAAACATCCAAGGTGAACATGTGGCAATCTGGGTAATATACGTCCAAAATCCATCCTTGGTATAAGTGGTCTCACAGTGGAGTCCCCAGTCTAAAGCCAGAACAGAAGTACTTGTATTTACTCAATCATCATCCAAGCACCTCATACAGGCATTTGTGCTGGCACCATTCAGAAAACATAGTCAAACGGTCTAGATTTAACTGATGACATTCAATAGCAAATGTTTTTACACTCTTAAATAACCCTATTATATCTCAGTGAAAAAACATAAAGACAGAAATGGAAAAGCAGCAGCCAATCTTAAAAAAAAATCACTGTATCTTCAGAATAAACAATTTTATTTGATTGATGTTGCATCACACAATACTTAAAAAAAATTTCCTTTACAAAAAGATAAGAGGATACATGAAAGAGATTTTTTTGAAGGAGGGCATATAACATTAACAGGATGGTGACATGGGCGTTTTTTTTTGAGACAAGGTCTCACTCTGTCACCCAGGCTGGAGGGCAGTGGCTCAATCAAGGCTCACTGCAACCTCGACCTCCTGGGTCCAAGCAATCCTTCCACCTCAGCCACCTGAGTAGCTGGGATTACAGGCATGCACTATCACACCCGGCTAATTTTTGTATTTCTTGTAGAGACGGGGTCTCTCTCCCTATGTTGCCCAGGCTGGTCTCAAACTCCTGGCCTCAACTGGCCCACCCGCCTCGGCCTCCCAAAGTGTTGGGATTATAGGCAATGAGCCACCATGCCTGGTCAAGGTAGGCTTTTTCTAATACAAGACCTCCTGCTCTTTGAGAGCTGCTATAAGGTACTGCTGTTGTTGACAAGAAAGTGTTCTCTAAGGTGTGCTGGGCCAGAAATTAGGTCAAGTTCTTTGACCAAATCTTCCTATTAATCTTTAACTGAGGTGGTAACCTCCTTTGGTTCATGAGGGCAATAACACTGATTATATTTAATATCTGTGGGGCAGAAAGACTAGAAAATCATCCTTCCAAGACTTGTATTTAAACCAGGATCTAATACATCATTATGCTAAGCAACACCAAGCCCTGAGGCATCGTAAGTGATGTATCCTCTTTCCAGACTGCATTCTCAATGCAATAAAAATCTATCATTTCCTTTAAGGTATGAAACCCACAGTGGAATAACAACTTCTTATTAAAAAGGTAACTTTTGATATTTACTAATATTCTCTAATAGGCAATAATTATACCTACTTTTCAAAATATTTCAAGTTCTCTGCAAATTTAATTTTAAATATATTTTCCCAACTGCTTGGTAAGAAAGAGAACTAGGACAATCACTTAATCTATAAGCTACTATAGTAAAGCAAGCACATGACATGGGAAATGTTGATACATTTTACCCAGAAGCTTCTCAAAGCCTATTAAACCACGTTTTCCAGAGGACACAAGTATTAAAAGGTGGTTGATTGCTAACTGTTTGCTTATCCTGTGTATTGGACATAATTGATAGAGCTGTATCTTTTTCCCCATTTGTGCTTCATAAGGTATCCAAACTATAATTTTATTTAAACAACTTTTGTCATTATAGTAATTTGTTAGTATGGTAAGTATAATCTGAATATGTAGAAATTTGTTTTAAAAAGACAAAAAATGAATTGTACTCACAAGAAATACAACCATAAATCATCCAGCAGATCATAAAAAGCAAGAAGAATAGGTAGCCCATAAAATATCTATGGTTGCCTGCACCTGAAGAACGACACAGAAGCAAGGTTTTTCAGCTAAGAAAAAACAGTGGGTAATGCACCTTTGAGGGGTATGCCATGAAAGGTGTGCTACAATTGTGATGATAATCACACATACATTCATTATTTTATAAAGTGGTTTTCTGGAAAAATGTTTTAATAAAAAAGTAAGAATGCTTACAACTACACACAAAGATATAATGATGACAACGGTGTTCAAGTCCCAAAGAACTAAATAAATCACAATTCTGACCTCTAATCCTATTCCTTGTGAGGTTTAAAATAGCCCTATTTTATCTTTTCTTTTATAAACTTTACAATCCAATTTTTCAAAGGTTTCTCCTCAACAGAGGTACACAATCTTTGTAATGTTTCTTTTCTGTCACCTCATAAAATCTCTGGGGCATCTCTCAAATCATGTAGTTTATCTCCTTAGACTACACCATTCTTGAACAGTGAGGTGTGTACAGTTCTTATCTGTCATTCCTCTTTGCCTCTGCACATAGTATCATTTCAAATATTACTACCTTCATCTCTCTAGTTTAACTAGAAAAAGAAAATTTTTGTCTCCTTATCAAGAGTAGGCACCAGATAGAACTGACAGAGAAAAGATATCAGGCACTGATTTTGTAATTTTTTCCCTCCCTCTCTCAACTGAGTTGCTGTGTTGTCAACCAGAAGATAATTGGGGAAATAAAGGGTAGAGTAATAAACTTGCTACTGCCTACTTTAATATTATACTTTATTCATTACCTAAAGTAACTTAAATGAATGATATGTAAGAAATTACTAATATAACTTACCTACACAGTTACCCACCCATGGGCAATGATGATCAAATTTTGCTATACAGCGGTTGCATACACCACAATGTTTGGACCTCACTGGTTTCCGTATCTGTTAATAGGCATGTTAAAGGATTATGAAAGGCATTGTACTAAGAGAGAAAAGCTGAATATTTATTTTCTCAAGATATAATTATAAAAAAATAAAACTACATATTTCAAACAAGATTATATCAAGGTTTCCAAATGAATAAAACCAAAAATCACTATTGTTTTGTTTAATAAAATTTCAACTACAAAAACAAAGAATAAAAGAATGAGGCTACTCTAAAAAATATGCTCTCAAGAATGGAACTGAACCATCAATTTACAAAAACTAAGAATTACACACCAATTTGATGTGATGAATGATGCTATGTTTAATTCACATCCCTCATATTTCTGAGTAATAAAAACACATCAATCTCCAGTCTTCTAAATGATGTCCCATTATGATTAATGGTTATGATATTGGTTGTTTTTCAATAAAATAAAATTATTCCTTACTAGGAAGGTCAGGCTAAAAGTGAATTTAAAAAGCTCTTAAAATTCAAAATCATCAATAAAATATTTGTCTTTCCCAAATTAACAAATCCAGCAAAAATCAACATGTACACATCTACTTCTCTTCAGTAAAGTGCCTTCTGAGATCTCAGATTAAGATACAGCATTTCTCCTGCTGAAATGTATGACCATATCTAAGAATGCAGAACATGCTTAAGAAGTCACTATTTCTTGCAAAAAAAAAAAACAAAACAAAATTCATTATTCAGCTATTGATCGGCAATAAAGAATTCATGCTTATGATGTCTTGTTTTTCAAGCATTTTGAAATGGTTTTTAAAACCTACATTACTCTAAATTGGCCAAGTGAATACAAAAACTCATTGGTGATCTTCAAAGGGTTGGCAGCCCTAATGCTAGATATATGATAAAAGAGCTGGAGTTATTAACTCTTGCCAGAAAAAAATTTATAAATACACTTCAGTGTTTCAACAAAAGCACTGCCATTTCTCCATTAGTTTGCATAAGGTTACACACTATTTTGAGGTACAAAGGAAAAGGCACAGTGAGCACACAGTTCTTAATCTACTAAAATTATCTCTGGAATAAAGAAAAGGGTAAGTTACTCTTCACCACACTTGTGAGACTAAATCTACTTAGAAAGCAGCAGGATATTCAAACAACTTCTATCCCCACTTCCAACCCTCAGCGGCAACACTAGTCAAAAATCTGAAAAACAGACTAACTGGCTAAGGCGTGACTTGGTCTCAAGGTTCCTGGGATCACTTACAAAGTAATCCTTTTTTTTTCTTTTTTTTTTTTGAGACAGGGTCTCACTCTGTGGCCTAGGCTGGAGTGCAGGAGTGCAATCACCAAAGTAATTCATTTTTAAGAAAGCTCTGATCTACAAGCCTTAGAGACCTGTCTACTTACCAAAGTGAAGCATACCCATATAATGACAACTAACTGCTGATTTGCAAGATTTTATAATAGGAAATGTTCTTTACAACAAGAAGTATGTGGCTTATAATACATAATAAAACATTTATGCTATGATGACAAAATTAGTCTTATTCTTGCCATCAAATGTGTATTTGACAATGAAACTGCTATCTGTATTGAGTGACCATATAATTTGTTTGCCACATGGCAAGTACATCAGCACTGCATGCTTTGTGGAACAGTATATTTCCACAGAAAAGCAGTGTATTAAAACATTCTAAATATTAAGAAAAAGAGTATCAATCTTATAAGTTACCCATTATAAAACATAGAAACAAAAACTGTTTTCAGAATGTCTGAATATACAAAAGAATCTAGTTGGTATCCTAAAATTGCTACCAAACGTGAAGCTGTATATATTTTGAATATTCAAAATCATAACTGGTCAAAGAATATTAAGTGTAATAAAGAATTTGCAGAATTAGAACTGTTTCAAAAATTCATTCCATAATCCTAAATGAAGTCAATGACTTTATTATTAATCAGATGTTAAGACATGAGCTCACTTGCAGTGTGTAAGTGTAAAAGGGCAGTTTTATGTATGACTTTGGAATATTTCAATTTCCATGTAGAAAAACATAATTTAAGCACTGTGGCAGTATGTATCCTTTTCACAAATACTAATTATAAAAACTAAGCAAAAAATAATTAAAACAT
Organism: Colobus angolensis palliatus; assembly: GCF_000951035.1. Lineage (NCBI taxonomy): Eukaryota > Metazoa > Chordata > Mammalia > Primates > Cercopithecidae > Colobus > Colobus angolensis. Next base: position 211,315 of record NW_012119855.1, on the reverse strand, counting down.
AAGAGTATTATCCTACAGAAAATTAGAAAATTGATGTCTATAATAATAAACAATCCAATAGTACTATACCTGACTCTATTAATAAATACTAGTAATTTCATATATATCTTTACCTATGACCTGGGTGAGGATGACCACTTTAAAAATCTATGATAAAACAGTGTTCAAAGTTACATAAACATTCTGATACAAAAAAATTAAAAATAAAAAACCACCTACTCAGTTGAACTTGTTTAGAGGCCATGTTGTCTTAATAGTTATCTAATGGGTATTCCCATGTGGCTTTTAAATAGAAGTATAAATTTTCTTAAAATGTAGTAAAGAAAGCAATCTATTAGGGAATCATTATAAACCTTTGATCTGAAATACTTTGTTTTTAATTTATTGAGTAACATTTTAAGCGAGAAAAGAGAAAGAGAATGAATACAAATAAATGGCACCTCTGAATCAAAAGTGCAATCAAGGCCTACCATCAGTGAATAAGCACCTTGGGAAGGAGACATCCTTTAACGATATTTCCTCTTATACCAAGGGGCAGGGAATGTGTTCAGTGACAGAAATTCTTCCTTTTCCCCACACCCCATACCCACTATGCTATGCCACTGTCAGGAGGAAGAGAAGGAAGGGAAGAACAAAGAAGAAAATACTACCAAACAGGTACTGCAGAATATACTGAGGTCCAGACTTCCTGTCTCTGCAAGTTCAACTATTGTCTGTGAATTAAAAAAATAATATTTAATTCAAAAGTGAACAATGCTCACCAACTCTTTTGCCATCACTATGAATCAATAAACATGATTTTCATCTTTAATTTACTGATGTTTTCAGTTCAAAAAGAGAAATAACATCTTTTGTTTATTTACTGCTATTTCATTGCTGTAAGAATACAGGGTAGCCATCTCTATGCTGCCCAGAAAAAAGGGGGTTAGACCAAAAGAATCTGCCATTGTCTTAGTCTATTGTGGATTGGAATAACTCATCAAAAAAATTTTTTTAGACTAAATAAAACAGCTTTTAAAATAATCTAAAATGCTTCTAGTCCAGTTCTCTAAATATACAACACAAATTGGTTTCCTAATAACCTGCATTATAAGAAAGGGATGCCCTGGATGGTATATATAAATATTTTAGCTATTGGGACAGTGTATCTGCACTATCAACCAATTTATTAACCTTCTAGTTGACATAGTCATTCAGCAAACATCTACTAAACGCAAATTATTTCCTGGAGATTTACAGAGATGTTTAAGACACCGTATTCACCCCTCAAAGCAATCACAGCAGTCTTGTAAGGGAGAGAAACATGAAATTATAAAATGTCATGGAAGTGTTATGGACAGGCATCACAACAGCACCAAGGATGAGCACCAAATAAAAGATACATAATCTCAATTTAGCTTAAAACTTCTTTATATTCTAAAAGATAGTTACTTCCTCTGTACTCTAATGTCTGCTATAAATACTAATAATTTGGCAGTTAAACACAAGTGACTTCGTTGGTATTTTGCTACCTTTTTCTTTTGCTCTTCTGTTGCTTTAATAATCCCTGGATCTGATTTCCAAGACTTTCCAAAATTGTAGAAAAGTGCAACACTATTGGCAAGGAATGGAAGATGGATAAATAAAAAGTTGAGATGTGCCTAAGGTTAAGGAATTTAAAGAAGCAATGATAAATGAATTACTATTATATATAAACTTATAATCTATAAAAGTTTACAAAACACCTACCAGTCAAAAAAAATTCAAGCTGTTTTGCATTATAACTACATATAAAAATAATGTGACTTCTTTATAAATTTTAAATCATGTAGACTTATCTGACACTTTAAGTTAGTGAATGTATTAAAAATTCAACGAAAATTTTAAATGACTAACTTTTTGACAAAAATGAAGGCATTTCTCATGTTCAAAGTTATTAACATATACTTTATGTATATGCATTGCCATCTTTATGCATCTACCAAATACTACAGATATCATACTCGTATATTTGAAAGATTGCTTTTAACTATAGGAAAGTCAAAAAAAAAATTGTCACTTTTGCCTTTTTTTGAACACACTGAAATTAATTTCAGAAAAAATATAAGCTTGCTTAAAACAGAAATAGTTTATATGCAACAGTTTATATGTTCACATTTTTTCTATCTCATAAAAACATAAAAAATACATTAGGCATTTATAAACGTAAGTAAATTATCAAAAAACAATTTAAATAACACTATAAAAATAAAGCAACGTTGCTACAGCAATACATTTCTGAGACACAAAACACCAGGTACACTCAAATACCATTTGTAAGATTTTATGTAGATACAAGTATCATATAAGAATTTCATAAGATTTTTTTGACATTATCATGTGTACCCACTGTTTACATTTCTCATGAAGCACAGATAGAAAAGGAACAGCTTCTTGAATGAAATCATTCTACATTTGTTTGGAAAATACCAAAACACTCAATAGCCACTTAACATACAGGAGAAACAAAAGACGAAAGAAAAGATTAGTTATTATCAACTGGCATATTCAAAAGTGATTTATCTTTTCCTTTTTTCTCCAGTCCTCTCTTTTCCCCCAACTTTTTCCAATCTTATTCCACAAAATATACCGGTATAGCCAGCGGAGAGTAAATAAGAAGTCAAACTTTCAGCTGTTTATTCTGGAGAATAAAGTGTGTAGAATGCTGAGGCCTGACATTACTCAGGGCAGCACTTTTATTTATAACAAGTTTTGAAAAGGTGCTAACATAACATGTAAATAAATAGGTCAAACTCTCAGGACCTGGATTAAATTGGCAGGGGGTCAGTTCAATATATGACTACACATTTGAAAGGTATATTAAGGAATTCAATACTGAATGAACTTTAAAAATGTCTTTCCTTGCTCTTTAATGATAAAGAAATTAGGTATCTTCAAATGGTAGACTGAATTTAGCTTTAGCAATAGATTAGATAAGCTAATTTTAAAAATTTAACTGAAATAGGCGGGGTGTGGTGGCTCACACCTATAATCCCAGCACTTTGGGAGGCTGAGGTGGGTGGATTACCTGAGGTCAGGAGTTCGAGACCAGCCTGGCCAATATGGCAAAACCCTGTCTCTACTAAAAATACAAAAATTAGCCAGGCATGGTGGTGCATGCCTGTAATTCCAGCTACTGAGGGGGCTGAGGCAGGAGAAGTGCTTGAACCTGGGAGGCAGAGGTTGCAGTGAGCCAAGATCACGCCACTGCACAGCCTGGGCAACAGAGTGAAACTCAGTCTCAGTGGGGGAAAAAAATTAACAGAAATAGGCACAGTCTACAAATATATGGCTGTTTTCAGTATTAATTTTATTATTAGAGAAAATGAGAAAACACTAAAAAAAGCAGAAAGAAACAAGAACTCTATAACCCAGAATTAAACTTCTTTTAATTTTGGTATATTCTGCATTTTTAATTATGACTGGTATCATAATGTATCTAATTATTAACAAAATAACATATTAATCACCAACTATGTGCCATTTAAGCAGTATAAGAACCCTATGATAAATCCTGCTATTATCCCTTTACAGATGATACAACTGAAGCAGAAGCTACATTGTCCAAGATTACAGTGAGTTAGAGGTAGAGCAAGTATTAAAACTCAGACTCGTACGACCTATGCTATTCGGCCTCGCCAAAGTGCTCAACACAATTTTCTATGCCAATAAATATTATGAAAACAATATATTTAGGTATGAGCATTTTTAAGGCTTGAGATATAAATATATAGACACTTTTACACTACTTTCCAGCAAGATATACCAATTTATAACTCCACTAACAACATATGACTGATTAGTACATTTGCATTGGCAGTAATCAAAAAATGCTGCCAATTTAAGAGACAAATACATGCTATTTTATTAATTTATATTTTTGCTTTTATGTTTAAACAGCCCTCCAATTAAAGTGTTTACCATCAATGCTTTCACTTAAATGTTTATAGAATCATTTTGTACATTTAATTCTTTAATCTAGTTGGATGTTTTCTTGATGTCTGCTATGAAATGCAGCTCTCATTTTATTTTTAAACAAACTTATCTAACTAGGCTTTCTTTCAAAAATAGAAATTCATACACTAAACTTATTTACCATAATACTCAGCAAAATGAATTTAAAACAGTAAATCAAACAAACCAAGCGCCTCTCAAAAATAATGGCAACAACTTCAGAAAGAGGACAGACCACATTGTATCATAAGTTCAAAACTGAAGGCCACAAAGGTGATGATTCTGGTAAGGCAGGCTGCCTGAGGTAGCTCCTAACCCTGCTCTACTGTACTAGTAGGATGAAAAACTGTAGATGAGAATTCTCATCTATTTCACCCTGGCCCTTTGCTATGGACTAAATTGTGTTTCCTCACAATGCATATGTTGAATCCCTAACACCTGCAATCTGACTGCATCTGGAGATGTGGTCTTTAGGAAGCAATTAAGCTTAAATTAAGTCATAAGGGTGAGAGCCTAATCCAATAGGATTGTGGCTTTCCTTATATAAGGTAGAATGAGAGATTTCTTACTCTTTCTCCTCACCATGTGAGAACACAGCAAGAAAGTCATCATCTGCAAGACAGGAAGACCACCCTCATCAGAACCCAAACATGCTGGCACCCTGATCTCAAACTACCAGCCTCCAGAACTGTGAGAAAACAAATTTCTGTTGTTAAACCACCCAGTCTTTGGTATATCATTACGGCAGCTTGAACTGAATAATACATACTCCACTCCTCAGTCCTACTCAACTGGAGAAAAATAATTGAAATGGTGAGTAGATAATTTGAACAAGACAGGAAAACCCCTTCAGGAACATAAGTCCCTGAATACTACTGCATGGCTTCCACTAAGTATCAAGAAACACCAAGGCTTGTCATTAATAAGGTGACTTAACAAAATTGAGGGGATGGCTGGTGGGAGATAATTCCAACATCATTCTATCTCTAAGGCTGCACAGAATAAAACCTCAGGAAAAACTTTCAGCAAGATCTTAAGACAGCTAAACACAAGTTTCCGAGCAAGAATTTACAACTGAGCTCTCTTTCAATATCCTTGTACCAAACGGGTCAGGAAAAACTTCAAAGATTGCTCTACAATATTATCAGAGAAAACATAAAAGTCTGAATATATTTGCCCAGGTCAATCACGAGCAAGATGAAAGATGAAAAGAAATGGCATAACAACCATGCTAGAGTACTTGAAAACAAAACAAAAATAATAAATCAGAAAAAATGTGCACAGTATTCACAAAGCAAATAACCCAGTATGGAAAGCAGCAGCAAATTTGGACAAACACAAATTAAGGACAAAGGCAAATTAACCAAAGATGCTTCATAATTAAATTAAAATATAAATCCTATAAAAGCTTAAACATAAGATCATAAAACAATTAGAACCAAATGAAAAGGGTGACTCTAGAAAAAAAAAAAAAAACAGATCAAACGAAACCATTACACAATATATGAACTAAAAATTTATAAAGATGAACACAAAGAGGATAAAAAAGACTGACAATCAGTAAATGAGGGAAAAAAAGAAAACTCAAAACAATAATTAGAGACAAAAACTGGACATGGTGGCATGCACCTATAATTCCAGCTACTCAGGAGGCTGAACCCAGAAGATCACTTAAGCCCAGCACTTCAAGACCGGCCTGGCCAACACAGTGAGACCTCCATCTCAAAAAATAATAATAATGATAATAATAAAGATTAGAGACAAAAGTATGAACACAGATGACAAACATAATTGAACACATGGATAGTTTTATCCCAGTAGTAGTAAATACATCAAATAGAAAAGAATTCAGAGATCCTAACAGAAAATTTCAGATAAAAGGAAAGAAAACCTTCATTTTTATAAATTACATATAGAATACACAAATATAACCTCCATTTTAAATACTGCATCCTGAAAAGGCATACTGTATATGGCATACTGTATATTAAGAAGATCTGAGGGACAATGATTAACATCTTCTGAAACATGCCGATTGTTTTTTAATCTCAATGGTAACAAATGTGTTCTTGAGTATAAAGTTTTTTAATGGAGACAAGGTCTCACTCTGTTACCCAGGCCAGAGTGCAGTGGCATAATGAGAGCTTACTGCAGTCTCGAACTCCTGAAAAGGTCCTACTGCCTCAGCCTCCTGAGTAGCTGAGACTACAGGCATGCACCACCACACCCGGCTAATTTTTTTAGTTTTTGTAGACCCCATCTCTACTATAAAAACAAAAATTAGCCAGGCGTGGTGGCGCATGCCTGTAATCCTAGCTACTTGGAAGTCTGAAGCACAAGAGCCACCTGAACCTGGGAGGCAGCGGTTGCCCTGAGCCAAGATCACGCCACTGCACTCCAGCCTGGGCAACAGAGTGAAACTCTGTCTCAAAAAAACAAAAAAAACCTAAATCATTTTGAATGTGTTGCTGAGCTGCTAGTAAGAAAACCCCATGGAGACCAGAGATGATAAACAAACACAAATCTAGAGGTAAACTGGTTCAGAAATTCAGTGTCCACTCTTCAGGATTTGCTTATTCCTATATGCTACATGCTATTTGCAAGAGACATTTTAAAAATTCAAGGCCATAAATTATTTAAAGCAATACTAATTAAAATAGTCATTGCTAATGCTTCTTACCACGGGTCACTATATATTTGATAAAAGGTTCAACTCATTAGAAAGAATTCTAAACTTATACATACTTAATAATGAAACTCCAAAACATGTAAAGCAAAAAACTGACTGAACCGCAAAGAGAAACTCCTAAATACAGCAACACAGTAGAAAATTTTGCCATAGGTCTCTCAATAAATGACGCTGCAAATAGATAAAAATTTGGTAATGATATAGTGACTTGAGAAACCTAATTAAGAAGCTTAATCTTCTGTATGGAATGCAGCTGAGGTAGTATATAAAATGTTACTTTCTAAACTTAAATGTTTCTAATAGAAAATATCAATGAAAACTAAACAATTTAATAAGCTGAAGAAAAAACTAAACAAGCAGACAACAGGAAATAAAACATACTGAAAGTGAAAATAGAAAGGATTAATAAAACCTAAAACTGTTTCTTTAAAAAATCCAATAAAATAGAGTAACTAAAAAATATCTCTAATTAATACTAGGAATGAGAGAGGGGGTACAGCAGTTGAGTTTAAAAAAACAGACAGAATGTGGCACATTTGAAAACAAATGGACAAATCACTAAAATATATAAACATACAATTCAGTCAAATATATATTACAAAATTCTTAAACATAAAGCAAATTCCAGCTAAAATGATTTTAGAAAATCTAATAAACATGTAGTTAATAATTTCAATTTAACCTAAACCCTTTCAAATAACATAAAAAAAGAACAATTCTCCACCCATTTTGAGACTATCATGTTGATATCAAAACAAATACAAAAAAATTATAAAACAATTTCATTCACAAATGTACATGCAAAACTAGTAACAAATTTAATCCAGCAACGTATAGAAAAATAAGACATTATGCCCATGTTTGTTTACTCCAGGCATGCATAAGTGGTTCAACATTAGAAAAATCTATTAATATATTATTTAATATTAAAAACATAAAAGAAAAAAATACACAATTCACAAAAAGTAAAAAAAAAAGGGGGGGGCGTGTAGAGGGAGAGGTTATTTATAAAATTCAAGTAAACACTTTATAAAATCACACTCAATGGTAAAATACTAGCCCTTTTAAGTCCATCTTTTAAAGATGACACCCTTTAAAGTCAGGAACAAAATGAGGATACTCATTCTGTGTCTATTCCACATACTGAGATCCTAGCTAATATAGTAAGATCACTAAAGGAATTAAATGCCATAAAGAGTAGAAAGAAAAAATTCTTTCTTTTCACATAATGAAAAGTCTTTATACATAATGATTATCCCATGTCATACATCCAAAATACCCCATTATTAGAAATAATAAAAGGCTTTAGCAAGGTTGTTGGCAATAACTAATCAGCTACATTTCTATAAACCAGATACAAATAGAAATTTTAATTAAAAATAAAAGTCATAATTTAAAACATTTAAATTCTTTTAAAAATAAATCTAACAAGAGATATAAACTTCTACATAAGAAATTATATGACTTCATTAAAAAACATAAAAGGTTTAAGTACCAAAAGTAGTTACTTTCTCTAAATCAATCTACAGCTCAAATAGAATCTCAATCAAAATGGTGTAAGGCTGGCTGGACATGGTAGCTCATGCCTGTAATCCCAGCACTTTGGGAGGCCACAGCAGGTGGATCACTTGAGTTCAGGAGTTCAAGACCAGCTTGGCCAACATGGTGAAACCCCTTTTTTACTAAAAATACAAAAATTAGCCAGGCATGGTGGTGTATGCCTGTAATTCCAACTACTTGGGAGGCTGAAGTGGGAGAACTGCTTGAACCCAGGAGGTGGAGGCTGCAGTGAGTTGAGATCACGCCAGTGCACTCCAGCCTGAGCAACAGAGCAAGACTGTCAAAAAAAATTTTTTAAAGGCATAAGGCTTTTCGCAGAACTCAAAGAGCCTATTCTAAAAAAATCTAAATGGAAGAGCAAAAGGCTCTTCCTTAGCAAAAGAGCTAAGATATTCCTGAGAAATAACAAACTTGGAAAAATTGCCCTGCTCAGATACAATTTAAGAGCAAAACTACAGTAATGAGATTATACAATGTTAACATAGGCAGATAGATCAATAAACCAGAGTACCTAGGAAAATGTGATGAATATCAAGGTTGAGACTGCAACTGAGTGAAGAAAAGGTGCTGAACAAGGATCTCTCTAATGAGGGGGAAGATACTGATCCCTCCCCTCACATCCGTCTTCATTTACAGTAGTCAAATGCACATGATTGAGAATGTAAATTACAGAGTATCTTTAATAACCTCAGAGAAACTCTTGTGGGAAAAAAAGATATACAAAAATATTTATAGCAATATTGTTAGAATTCATGAAAAGTGGTGACTGGATACCTGAAGGTAGACATTAAAAAGCTTAGAGGGTATTAAAAGGAAACTGGGAGACATACACAGAAAACAGAGAAATCTAACAAGTAACCAACAGAAAAAAATGCTTAAGAGGAAATGCATAGGAGATAATTAATTCTGCACATTTTTGATTTTTTAATATATGTAATCATCCCAGATTCTGCATACTGTTCATATCTTTCTTGAGTTTAAATCTCAATTAACTTAAAGCCACATTGAAAAATTACTTACTTCCAGACATAAAATTTCTAATAACCTTTTGTCAATATTTCAAGTGTTGTCAACACAATAAGCAGGTGACTATACTGGCTATGTCAGTGAATTTTAGAGTTGTTTAATTATAAGAAGCATAGTCAGAGAAAAATTTTTAAAAATAAGTAAAAATGCAAGAAACCAAATAAAATCACTCGAGTACAATTCCTAGAGATAACCACTGCTAAAATGATACATATTCACTTCCAGCTCTTTTCCTTGGTGCATTTTAAACTTCATTCTGTAAATATAAGTTAGTATTTTTTCACTTATTATATCTTAATAATCATTAAGGCAGGAAAGTATTTTAGTGGTTATGTAATACCATTCCATAGGCAGCGTAACTGATAAAACTCTCCCCCTATTTAGGTTGGCTATTCAGGTTGTTTTCATGTTTTCCCCTACTATAAATAATACAAAGAGAAACATCCTTGTAAATAAATCTTTGATCTTACATCTGATTATTTATTGACATATGATAAGAGATTAAAGGATATTTTTATTTATTATTTATTTGAGACGGAGTCTCGCTCTGTCGCCCAGGCTGGAGTGCAGTGGCGCAATCTCAGCTCACTGCAAGCTCCGCCTCCCGGGTTCACGCCATTCTCCGGCCTCAGCCTCCCCAGTAGCTGGGACTACAGGTGCCCGCCACCACGCCCAGCTAAATTTTTATATTTTTAGCAGAGACGAGGTTTCACCATATTAGCCAGGATGGTCTCAATTCCTGACCTTGTGATCTGCCCACCTCGGCCTCCCAAAGTGCTGGGATTACAGGTGTGAGCCACCGCACCCAATCTAATTAAAGAGTATTATTAAAGATCACTCTAGAGGCTGCCAAACTGTTTTCCAGGAAGGTTTATGAACTTAAAATTATATTCAGAGTGTAATATAAGGACATTTGAAGACACACTGAATCAGGACAGAGAGCTGAGTCTGACATCAAACTCTTAACAATTTCCCACCTATGTGACTTTGAGCAAGACATAACAACTTCTCAGAGCCTCAGTCTTTCCATCAGTTAGAAAACAGTATTAAGATTTGTATAGTTTTTTTTTAATCTCAATTATTCAGAGAACCAAGTAAAATAATGTATCTGAAAAACTATAAACCAAAAAGCACCAAATAAACATAAGGTGTTTTATGGGGAAATAATTTTTCAAAGAATGGAACAGTAAGAACTTACTAGAACAAATAGCTTACATCAATGTAAAATTCATTATCACCATAAAAATACTTAAGTAACTTAATAAGCTGGGTATCATATTACGTAGGAAACCAAAATAAAGTTTATATAGTTGATCCTCACACCTCCTTGATAAAACTGATTTGTAACACCAAAATCAATATTCATGGCACTTTTTCAGTGCCATGAATTCAACAAGGCATGAACAACAGTGAAAAATTTGAGTCACCCAATGCGTACATTCTCATCTGAGGCTGAGCAAAGCAACATTCTGTCTTCTTGTTTTAGTTCTCATACTATAAACAAGTGTCCTTTACATGGTCTATTTAGGGCCATATTTTTGTGCTTCTGTGTTGATCTTGCTGTTTAAAAGGGCCTTCAAGCACAGTGCTGAAGTGCTATCATGCTCTTAAGCACAAGGAGGCTGTGATGTGCTTTACAGAAAAAATATATGTGAGATAAGCTTCATTCAGGAATGAGCTGTAGTGCTGTTGGCCGTAAGTTCAATATTAACGAATCAACAATACATATTAAGGTTTTTTAAAACAGAAACACATATAAACAAGGTTATGTAGTGATCAACTGATGATCAATACTGTTGTGACCACAGCCACATAGGAACCTAACTCTGTTATTTCTCTTAGGAACAATGGTTGAGTATTTTCTAATTCAGGTCTTGCAGCAACTTCACAGAACTACTGTAAATAATGAAAAACAACTATCATTCTATTTTTCAAAACTAGTCTAAATCAGTTTTAATTACATATTTAGCCATGAGTTGCACAAGAAAGGTGTTAAAAGCAACAGAAAGGAGCCTGAGGTCATCAGAAGCAATCCTGGACAACTGCTACTTTATCTTACGGTACATGAATCAGCACCATATATTATGAGCCTTGTGGCTATTTCCTGTCTAATATCCTTTGTGCCTCCATTATAACCTACTCTGTGCTCTTTTCTGTTTCCTTCCTAGAGGTTTCTTAAGCTTCTCTTATTGGCTTTAGAAGTATAAAACTGGGAGAAAAACATAGTTCCAAAATCATAGAGGGCCTAGCGATACAGCTCTTTTATAACATCAAGTATAACATTTTCCTTTGCATAACTGGGATTTAATTTGTGCTTTCATCACATATTCCATGAGTATCATTTACGCACACACAAATGTTCAAATAAACTGTGAGCTAGGCATGGGCTCACACTTGTAATCCCAGCACTTTGGGAAGCTGAGGCAAGAGAACCACTTGAGCCCAGGAGTTTGACACTAGCCTGGGCAACATGGCAAAACTCAGCCTCTACAAAAGTACGAAAATTAGCAAGGCATGGTGGCTTATGCCTGTAGTCCTAGCTACTCGGGAGGCTGAGGTGGGAGGATCACCTGAGCCTGGGAGGTTGAGGCTGCAGTGAGCCGTGATTGTGCCACTGAACTCCAGTCTGGGAGTGACAGAGTGAGACCATGTCTCCAAAAAACCACATGCCGGGCACAGTGGCTCACGCCTGTAATCCCAGCACTTCGGAAGACCAAGGTGGGCGGATCACGAGGTGAGAAGTTCGAGACCAGTCTGGCCAACATAGTGAAACCCCATCCCTACTAAAAACATAAGAAATTAACCAGGTATGGTGGTGTGCACCTATATAATCCCAGCTACTCGGGAGGCTCAGGCAGGAGAATCGTATGAACCCAGGAGGCAGAGGTTGCAGTGAGCCAAGATCATGCCATTGCACTCTAGCCTGGGCGACAGTGCGAGACACTATCTCAAAAAAAAAAAAAAAAACACAAAAACAAACGGACCAAAAACAAAAACAAAAAAAGGAATTGTGAATCCATATTTAAGATCAATTTGGATATAAACTTAGATTTTACAAGTCATCAGAAATAACATGCATTTATTTAACACTTTTTACATGTCAGGTATGTCTTCAGGTGCTTATTTTCTCAAGAACTTGGACACAGTGCTACTATCATCTCCCCTTTACAGACATGTAAGAATAAAACTTGGTATTCTCATACTGCAATTTTTATTTGAAAAATTTGCATGCAACTTATTCAGTGTATTTACAAAATGAAATCTATATCAATCTATTTTAAAGGCAGAAGTATTCAAATAGGGTAAGCTTAAATAGACTTGATTGTTCTGGTCTTCCCTTCAAAATTTGCCTTTCTTATTTTCAATTCCCAGTTTTAGCTATTTTATACTATTTCCCTAGCTTTAGCTATTTTATATTAACTTTGAATAAAGGAAAAAATTGAAATTTTACTATATAATGCTCTCTAGCATTAATTTTTCATTATTTGGTAAGTTACTGATTTTCTTGCTTCTTGCCGCTTACAACATAACAGGAGTACAGAAACAGTTTAACATTATTTTGAGATCTGATTCTGAGTTTTTTCCTTGAACATCAACTTTAATGTCCAATTTAGGAAACACAAAGTTAGAAAATATGTCTGGAATACAAAAGTCATTTCAGAGGTCAACGCTTTTCGTAAGTTTAAAATAGATGAGGTAATGAAAACCAACAGATCTGTTTTACTCATACTAAGTGTTCCAATATGGCAATTCTAATGCTTAATAAATCCTTGAGGAACAATTTTTAAGTCAAAGTATAATACAAGGCCAGAATTTGCTAGTGAAAACTGCCATATGGAAGAATTTCAATAGATACTTAAACTAAGAAAATATTTAAAAGTACTACACTTTCTGAAAGTAATTACATAATGCAGTAAAAATATAAGAATTAAAAATGTAGTTACAATTCTGTGCCTTAGGTCTCAAAAATAAAATAAGCACATTTTGTGTTTCAACTAAAACACAAGGCTACTTAATAAAAATAATACAACATTATGTTATGCAAGGCTGTGAAACAAAACCAGGTATTAATAACTAAAGTTGTTTAGAACAGTTACAAGTCACGAAAAACTGCATACCATTTAAAACATATCATATACTTTTGTAATGTTTTGAAAAATATTTAGTCAACATTTATGAAACATGTTCCTTTATTACAATGAATCGGTCTATCTTGCTGACTTAACTTTTTCTATGTAAAAATATCAAAAATTGGCATTGGCTTGCCTTCTTTATTGGCACACAGGCACACTTACAATTTTAATTATATTAGTTTTAAAAAGTATATTAGCCAGTCGTGGTGGTGCATGCCTATAGTCCCAGCTACTTGGGAAGCTGAGGCAGAAGGACTGCTGGACCCCCGGGGTTCAAGCTGCAGTGAGCCATGATTGTGCCACTGCACTCCAACCTGGGCAACAGGTTAAAAATACTTAATTTTTTTTTAAATAGGGGAGTATACTACACTGATAATTTGCTGAAGTTAGCAAATGTGTGAAAATACATGCTTTTCATGAAGGCAAAAGAGATGAATCACCTTTTCATGAAGGCAAAAGAGACGAGGAGAGAAGATTAACTCTTATTTACCACAACAAAGTAAGTAGTGGTATTAAAAAAATATTTAGAGAAACTAGTTTGATACCAAAACATAAAAATCACCATTTGGTAGAAAGGCTTAAAATATGTTTAATTAGAAAAATACAAGTTTCAGTCCCAACTTGATCAGAGACTAAGACTCCTTAAGCCTAACTTTTGCTCAACTATAAAACGGAGATGGCTGAGTAGAATGGCAGTTCTTTTTTCTTTTTTTTTTTTTGAGACAGAGTCTCGCTCTGTCACCAGGCTGGAGTGCAGTGGCACATCTCAGCTCACTGCAACCTCCACCTCTCGGGTTCAAGCAATTGTACTGCTTCAGCCTCCCGAGTAGCTGGGACTACAGGCACGTTTCACCATGTCTGGCTAATTTTTGTATCTTTAGCAGAGATGGGATTTCACCATATTGGCTGGCCTTGTTTTGAATTCCTGACCTCATGATCCACTCACCTCGACCTCCCAAAGTGCTGAAATTATAGGCGTGAGCTGCAGTGCCCAGCTAGTAGTTCTATCTTTAGTTCTTTGAGAAATAACCATACTGTTTTCCATAGGGTTGTACTCATTTACATTCCCACCAACAGCATTCCTTTTTCTCTGTATCCTCAACAGCTTGTTGCTTTCTGACCTTTTAAACATAGCTATTCTGACTGGTGTGAGATTGTAGTTTTAATTTGCATTTCTCTGATGATTGGTGATGTCTAACATTTTTTCATGTTGGGCCACTTGTATGTCCTTGGAGAAATGTCTGTTTGTGTTTGTGTCCTTTACCCATTTTTTAAAATGAGGATGCTTGTTCTTTTCTCCATTACACAATACATCCATAAAACAAACCTTCACATGTAACCCCTGAATCTATAAAAATAAAAAATACAGAAAAAAAGGGGGAAAAAGGGGATAACAATACTAATTTATGAAATGTGGATTAAATGAGTAGTCAAAAAATGTCTTTTAAACACTCAATACGTGATAGCTACTATTATTTATATATTGTTATTAAGGACAGCTTTCAAAAGCAACCTATTAAATATTTAAAAACATATTAGTTTACTTATTTTTCTAGGAACACTATTTTAATGCATTATGAATGAGTTCAGTCCTAATGTCAAATTATTAAACATTTGTTCAAATAACAAACAAAATTTGTTTTAGGTATGATCTTTATAACCAAAGGATATCATTCCAAAACCAGAAGAACCACGTCACATACATCCAGAATTTGGTTGCCAAATATATCCCAAGGGGCAATGCACTATGCATTGAATGATCGAAAAAGGATCTGTAAAACACAAGTTTTATAAAATATGAGCTCTATATTTCATTGTAAAAATGAATATTTATTTAAATGAAAATGACACACATTTTGTACAGTACGTATTGGTTTCACCAGAATCCAGAGTTCAGGATGCTTAATTTTTCATAGTCATCAATAAAAATTAGTTCACAGCTGAAGGACTCAGCAAGATTCTGAAGTTCCTTTTAATTCCCCCAAATTTAAATTATATTCCATATACTTTTCAATTTCAGAATTTTAGTGCACTCCTATTCTCTTAAAGTCAGTAACTGACTTTAGTATATACAGTAGCTATCATCCAGCATATTTTTCACCAAAGATGTGTTATAATTTTGACAAATGAATACAAACCAAGCCTCACATTTTTCTCTGTTTCATCATTATTTCTCCTTACCTATACATGCCAGCAAAAGTTGGAGCACATCTTTTCAAGTAGAATGAACTGGCTAGCTTAGTGAAACTGAAGGGTTGTGTTTTTAATACTTAAAATTGGGGAAAAATAAACATTAATACATTTTACTAAACATAAACAGAATCAACTATCCATATAGGCAGGAAGTCTTAGTGACTTCCTATTTATACCTCTTGGAGCACCTAGAAATATTAAAAAGAGATTAACTACATTTAAGCCACTCAGCATATTATAATACTAGTCATTATCATCTCTGTGTGAATTATTTTCAGAATTCTTTTCTGAAATGCAAGTGAAAATAAGATACTAAAGGATTGGAAATTAGATGGGAAATACTAGATCACAGACACCTGCCTAGGTTTGCTGGAAAGGTAACTTTAGAGCAATGAGACCTAAGAAAAGAAAATGGAATGAACATGATGTTTAAAAAAAAAAGAGGGAGAAAATAATCTTAAAAACTGAGCCTACTTCATAATTATGCTTAGACTTTACCTTGCTACTAGAAATAAAGCCTCTTCCTTGTTTATTGCTTATGCCTTAATTTCTACAGGAAAATATAATTCCTACAGAAAGGTGAGCTCAAGCATTATAATCACCTAGAAATTAACAATATATGTATTTAGAGTTCAACAGACTGAAATTTACTTTTACTGAAATATTTCAAATATTTCTCAAACTATGTTTTAGTGTTAAAAATTATATGCTAGACTTTTATCATTAAAGTGCCTTTGAATCATTTTAATTAAGATAACAATGTTAAAGAAATGTCAGATTTCACATATAGATGTCTAAATTCTTTAAATTAAGATCAAACGTACAACATACAAAACATTAATTTTATACGAGTACAAATTATATTATTTCACGTACAGTTTAAAATATAGTTAAAAACAATACACTTACTTTGAAAGAAACTGTACTGTAGCCCAAACACCACCATACATTAGCCCTTTAATGAGCCAAGAATCAATATTTAGGTCTGCTATAAACCCAACCAGCCAAATAACTAGGAAAGGAGTTCCTAACATTACTTTCTGCCGAAATTCCTGTATAGAAACAAAAAATTAGAAAGTTTTTGCATGTTTCAAGTAATCTCAATCTGAATCATTGTTACCTTTGTGAAGGCATGCAACAGCAGGTGAAATTCATTCATTCAAATTTGCACACTATGTATCAGTATTATTCAAGGTGCTGGTGTCTGTCTTCTGGAGACAGGCATCAAACAATTTTAAATAACTTTGCTAAAATTGTGGAAAATAAGAATAGAAGTTATAGGAGTGGGTTCTATGTGGTCAAATACAGAAGACGATACTAACTGCTTAACACATACACTGGCCAGCAAATAGTTCATGAAAAATACCACCCCTTTTTAACAGGTGCACTGATAACCAGAGAGACAAGGACAACTAGAATGACTGAAAGTATAAGAATTTTATCACATAAGGAAACATGAAGATGCTTGCATGGAGTAGACATTTCAAATGATAAACAGTATATTAAAATCTTAAAATGAGATAAAGAATAAAAGCAAACAATCCATAGGCTCCTAGAGTCCACTGAATGAAGATATGTGTCTCTGAACGAAGATCAAGGCAGAGTGCTCAACACTCCAGAGGTATTTCCATTTCATTTCTGTACTGGTCTGGTTGTGAGAAAGTCCATACACGTAAGTATAAAACCTACATAACTCTTCGTAACATCTACCACAATTTTATCTTTACAGCAACCAAAGTTAAGTCCACTGCCTCTTCCATGTAAGAGCCCCTACAAACTTATAGCCAGTTATCAAGTCTCTGTTCCGTTACCTTAGGTCACAAAACTATGTAAGATATTCAAGGCAGGGCACGGTGGCTCATGCCTTTAATCTCAACACTTTGGGAGGCCTAGACGAGAGAATCGCTTGAGCCCAGGAGTTGTAGGGCAGCCTAGGCAACATGGCAAAAACATGTCTCTACAAAAAATACAAAAATTAGCTGGGCATGGCGGCACACACCTGTACTATAGTCCCAGCTACTTGGGAGCCTGAGGTGGGAGGATTACCTGAGCCCAGGGAAGTCAAGGGTCAAGGCTGCCATGAGCCGTGATCAGGCCACTGCACTTCAGCCTGGGCAACAAAATGAAACCCTGTCACACAAAAAGAAAACAACAACAACAACAAAAAAAAAAACAGCTATGGTCTAACAAAGCAGAGTATAAACACTGCTTTCCTTACTGAATACTTATCTTTCTAAAAGCTAAGGTTACATTACACATTTTTAGCACCCCTTTCATACTATCAGCTTCCACTGAAATAAGTGGGATTTTTCTTTTTTCATATAAATGACCATGTCTTCCCCAATTTGGCCACTGTAATTCATTTTCTGAACTAAATGTGTAATTTTAACTTAGAGTAATAATTAAACATCAATTTCAGGCTTTAATTTTATGCTGTAGCAAAATAACTAATCCAATTTTTTTTCTAGTAAGTATGAACTTTGTATCAAGACATTAGAGAAGATTTACTACTCAGAAGAGAGAGAGTGTATGGGCACATAAAATGGTACTATAAAAATATAATGGTGATGCGCTGCTATATGAGAAATCTCTTTTCTCCTATATTTTATAAGGAAAATTTTCAACTATATAGTAAATTTGAAAGAATCACATAGTCAAGTATATACACCACCTAGATTCAGAAGCCCCTTTTTAAATTAAGCTTCTTATTTTAGAATAATTATAGATTCACACGCAGCTGTAATAAGTAACACAGATAGATCCTAAATATCCTTTGTTCCACAGTGGCAACATCTAGCATATCACAGTAGCATATCACAACAATGGTAACAGTAGCATATCACAACCAGGAAACTAACCTTGATACAGTCCAGATACAGAATATTTCCACTACTAAAAGGATTCCTCATATTGCCCTTTTATAGCCAACTTCCCTCCTACTCCCAAACCCCCTCTAAATACTAATTTAAAGATGTCCCTCCAACTTATTAAGACTTATTTAACCATAAATATGCCTGTTTAAAATCCTTTTACTTAAAAAAATCTAAGATATTTTAAAATCATTTTCTAAAAAGACTGTCCCCCTTTCTTTTTTTTGGAGAGAAGGTCTCACTTGGTCACCCAGGCTGGAGTGCAGTGGCATGATTTTGGTTCACTGCAGACTCAACCTTCCGGGCTCAACCAATCCTCCTGCTTCAGCCTCCCTAGTAGCTGGGACTACAGGCGCACCACCACACCTGGCTAAACATTCCCTCTTTATCTGTCTACTAGCACTATCCAAAAATATTTCCCCCCTTTTGGAATGCCATTTTTATTTTTCTTAAAGGAATGACTTTTTAAAATAAAACACAGCCGGGCGCGGTGGCTCAAGCCTGTAATCCCAGCACTTTGGGAGGCCGAGACAGGCGGATCACGAGGTCAGGAGAT
>NW_012119855.1:143854-191846 GCF_000951035.1 Colobus angolensis palliatus | reverse complement strand
TAATTTTTAAATATATGATGGTTACATTCAACATTTAAAGATTACTCTCCCAATCATCATAGGTTTTTAAAAGTAACCTTTATAAAAATTTTAATATATTTAAAGCTACTAATGAAAAAAAGCAGGAAAAAGACTCCATTTCTGAACTCACCACAATGGTACACCAATGTTAAAATTGCACTAAACTTCTAAAGAAGTTCTTTTTTAAAAAATCACATCCAAACACATAAACCTGATGTATCATTTACTAACGCTAACTTTACATATTAATGCAACATCTAATATTTGTAAGTCATTTATGACTATATATATACACACACACACACACACACACACACACACACACGTAAAATAAAACTTCAAAATATTCACATTCAACAAAACGAAAGCACCAACATTGTGGGATTTTCCAAAGTAACACAAGATATTTTTATTACTAGCCTAAAATAAAACAGCCATTTTTCACTCTGTTGAGCAAAACAGCTCTAAATCCTAGAAAACTGAGCAACACAAAATAAATCATTTTCTGTATCATATCTAATAATTAAATAGAAGAGTTAACATGACATGCAAAAATTGTTCATTATTCTCAGCCATAGGGCTGAAAACAGCCAAGTTTATAAACTGTGAATCTAATTCTTCTAAGTAATGGACCAGGGGACTTCTCAACTGATTAAGGGAGTCCAAACTCCCATAAATAAAGGAGGCAATGCTTTCAAGTGTGCTTCTGTTTATCCCAAATTTGTCTTTTTGCCTTGGTAACAGATAGATCAATATTAACTTTAAATAATCAACATTGCCACTAGAACAGCCTAAAAACGATATACAAAAGATGGTACTCAAGACTTAATGCCACTCAAGTTGTGATTACTGACAAGTTAGCAGACATCTTGACAGTTATTTAGGTACATAAAGAAACTCTAAGGCAGTTAACTTCTTTTTTGTGGGAAATAAGATTGTGCAGAACCTAGACCCCCTCTATGGGGGGAAATATTCTAAGTTCTAGTATCATATTATTATAATTAGGCAACAGAGCCAACAGTCATACAATTTAAAACTGAAGGCATATAGATGATCTAAAATGAGCTTTCCATAGGAAAGTCAAGAATATAAGTTCTCTCTCTCTGAAAAAAGGTATACAACATATCACAAAAGAATGCAAAGCTCAAGTTAGAGCTGGAGTTATGAGTAGTTTAAAAAGATGTATTAGAACTAAGCTATTTCACAATTTATTATCATACTAACAAATGAGCATTCACTAGAAAAACCTTTATTTTTATCTATTACCTTACAAAAGCCCAGTTGAAATAATGAACCAAAATTTACACGAGTAGCCGATGGAGATTTAAATAATTTCATACATACCAGTCCTTCTTAATTATTAGACAGCCCCAAAAGGTCACCAACCAGGTAGGTAAGAGCCCTTGGAAACTTTGTTATTTACTTTCATTTACTCCGAGTACAATAATATTTTAAAAATTACATAGAGTAATGCCAAAATTAAAGGCTGTAAATACTCATGCTACGTAAGTGTGCCTATGAATCCTACTTAAAAAATTATATGTTGAAAATTTTCAGCCAGGCGTGGAGGCTCACACCTGTATTCCCAGCACTTTGGAAGGCCGAGGTGGGTGGATCACCTGAAGTCAGGTAAAGTCACCTGAAGTCACCATGGCCAACATAGTAAAACCCCATCTCTACTAAAAAAATACAAACATTAGCTGGGCATAGTGATGGACACCTATAACCCCAGCTACTCAGGAGGCTGAGGCACGAGAATCACTTTAAACCGGGAGGCAGAGGCTGCAGTGAGCCAAAATCTCGCCACTGCACTCCAGCCTGGGCGACAAGAGCAAAACTCCATTTCCAAAAAAAAAAAGAAAGAAAAAACAAAATCTTCAGTTATGAGTTTACCTTATCAGCTTTCAGCTTTCTAAGGAAGGACGGATTGTCATATCCTTTTGCTTGCCTTGCCTCTTGTAAGTGGTTGATCATCCACACATTTTTTCTCTGTTTTGCCAAATCAAGTGCTGATTCACCCTGATAATATAAATAGAAAAAATTCCTATTAAAAATTTAAAAGCAGCCTTAGTTACCTCTAAAGAACTTCTATAAAAATTAATTTACTGCCCTATTAACATTGTTTTGATATTGTGTAAAATAATTACTAAAAACACCTGCATCATTATATATTTCTTATTATGCTTTCCCAAAGAATAATCACAAAATGTATTTTCTCATCATATTCTGTAGATTTTATTTTTGCCTGCATTTTGACATATTAGAGAGCAAATCAAAAAGTAGGTATTTTAGTACCTGCTGGATCAGAGGCTATCACTAAGTTTATCAGTTATTTCATATTCTTTAAAAATTTCATTAGTAATAGTTACTGCTACAAAACACCTTGCTATAATATCAAGTTGCCAGAAATCTCTCAGTTTTATTTCAACAATGATAAGAGTCTTCAGAAGAGAATAGGAAAGAAAAGGAAAAGTCAGTCTCTACTTCTATCACTATTGTACTGGCATTCTTGATTTATATTCATTCACCCATCCAGAAGATTCCAAAGTAAATGAGAAATGATTTTTAAAAATAACAAATTCAAGTTATGAATTTGTATCCCCCTTTAATCCTAAGAAAAAGAATGCCAGGGAATTTACCTGATAGGAATAAAATGTATCAAAGTAAGAAACAAATAAGCATTCCCAATTTTAGGTCTATGCTTCTTTTTGCCTTAACTAATTTAAAATTTAAAATCTTATTTCTCCTTTTGCAAATCAGTCAGACACCTACATTTCCATTCTATTTAATGTCTTCCACTATCCACTTCTTCTAACAGAAAAGTGAAACTTTAAATGCTTATCAAAGTTTCAAGAATGTAAAGACGAATATTCAAAATTACTTTTAAAAAGTAAAACACACTGAAATTGTATTTCCAAAAACAAAGTCAAAAAGAATAAAGCCATAAACAGCCTTGGGGTGCCTTATTTATGAGGAATGATTACTTATCAAGTATAGGGTTTCTTTTTTTAATATTAAAAAATAAAAATAAACAACAAAATAAAACACACCACTGCCACCAACAGCAACAACTATTACAAAACAACAGTAACAACAAAAAGCCCAATCAATCCTTTAACATAAAGATCAATGGTATTCAGTAAGAAATGGGCTAATCTAGGAGTCTTCCACAAATAGGGATATTTACTTTAAAATATTGCCTTACCTATTCCAAAATTCCATCACCTAAGTTGTCAGAACCAACTAATTAATCCAAACTATAAAGATTACCTGAATAAAAGCAATCCCTTGGGTAACAACTCCCCGGGAATATCCTGCAGTTGCCTCGGTCCAGCTGAGCATCCCTTCCACTAGAGGGCCATGTGACACCTAAGGATTGCCTAGACAAAAAGATTGAGGGAGCTTTAAAATATCTTTCAACTACTCCTCTAGTCATCTAACTGTTTTTGTATAGTTATTTTATTCAGCTGGTAAAATAAACACTCAATTCATTTAAGGTAGTATATTGAAACCAGGGTTCTGAGTTAAGTCTGTATTTATTTGATCACTCCATGTCTCAGCCAAAATAATAAATAATACTAACAATAGCAACAACAGCAAGCATTTACATGGAGTAATTATAGACTATGTAACTGTTAATAAAAGAAAGTATTCAAAAGTTTTGGTCAGATAAACATTATGGTTGGGGGTAAGATCACTCAACATTTCACCTATGTAAGGTTGAATTTCATTGTCAAAATTAAAAAAAAAAAATTCCTTGGAGACCATCTAGGTCAGGTATTTAAGAGGTAATACAAAACTGTTTTCTAAAAACAGTCTCTTACCTCATTTCAAGAAACTATAAAAGAGGTCTTTCAATACGTTAACGAACAGAGCTCAGTAATTTTACATTCTGTACAAGCTAAAAACTATGTCTTTTGATAAGTTTAGAAAGAAAAGATTATAACTGCTTGGGCAGCACTCAGAGATTAACTGTTCCTCCCAAACTCAATTC
Source organism: Colobus angolensis palliatus (assembly GCF_000951035.1). NCBI lineage: Eukaryota > Metazoa > Chordata > Mammalia > Primates > Cercopithecidae > Colobus > Colobus angolensis. The sequence goes on along the minus strand of NW_012119855.1, from coordinate 187,831 downwards.
ATCTAAATTTATCAGTATAACCAAAAACATATGCTAAGGATTATTATTTTTTTAATCACAAATGAGATACTACCACAAAAGGGATTACTGGGTAAGGCCATAATTGTGTTTTGTTTCCTATTCTCAGTATTCCAAATCACTTGTTTCCCCTGTTGTTGCTTTACAAGAAGAGATTTAAATTTATTTCATGTAGCTATTATCTATGGGCTTGGTTCTTAAAGTCTTTTGAGTCTTTTCTGATGACAGCCACTTTTCTTCTTCCCAGAAGAATGCTGATACACGTAACTGTTTTTCAATAATTTCAGGGATCCATGGACTCACACCTTCCCCAACCAAAGTCCACTGGGGGGACTCCAGATAAAAAAAACCTAGGGTATACAGCTATTCCTCATCCTTCTAAAGATGAAAACAGCAATTTTAAAGTTACCTATCATTTAGTATAAATTGTCTTTAAAGTAAGTTCTATCTTATTTTGATAAAGGAACATTTGTTTATACACGAAAAGAACTGAGCAACTAATATGTAAAGGTAAATCTCTAGTTAATATAAAGAAAGATTTCTAAGAAACTTATATATAGAAAATAGGTATTTTAGAGAAGGGGGATCTTACAGAATTATTATAACACAAAGTGTAATTTTTCATATTCTTTGAAAAATATAACTTTTTATAGCTATTAAAGCCATAGCCAGATTTGCAGGCTGCATCTTCTTGTTATAATCCATTATTATCAACAAGATTCTTTCTTAAGACTTAAAAATGGAAAAATATATAGGTATAAATAAATTTGGTTAAATTCCTGGACAAATATTCTAGGTATTTTCTTAAATAAATGTTTCCTTTTCAAAACTGGCAGCACTTTAAGTTTACTTAATTAGCTTAATAGTTAACACAGCTAAAAGACACCACTTCAAATTAAATATTACCAAACAGAACCAATTCCTATCACCTTCACCACAAAAAGTACTTCTCCTTCAGTCTTCACAATCTCAACATGTGATATCACAAGATGCTCGGTTACCCAAAACAAAACCTGAATCATCAATGATGGTTTCTTTTATCCCTATACCTAATCTACCTTCTTATTTCTACTTTAAAATATCCTCTCCAAATGCAGTCATTTCTCTCTACCTCTACTCCTCTGATCCTAGGCTAAGCTAACATTATCACTTGTCTGATTTATTGCAACAGTCTAACTGATCTCCATCTTTTCCATTTGCTTAACTCTTCAATGCATTCTCCATACATCAACCAAAGTAATGTTTAAAAAATATTTAAAACAAAAAGCAGATCATATAATCAGCCTACATAAATCCTTTCAACTGTTTCCCATGACTGAGAATACAATTAAAGCTCCTTATCATTGCATTGCATGATATAGCACCTGCCTTTCTCCAAGTGACTTCACCACCTTGCTCACTGTACTCTGGCCACACTGTCCTTATTTCTGCACCTCAAACATGGCAATCTCACTCCTGTTTAAGACTTCGCACTTGCATGTTCCTCTACATGGGAAGTTTTTTCGTTTTTTCCCATGTATCTCTGTGTAACTGATCCCTTCTCATTACATAATTCTGAAAGCAAATGTCATCTCCTCAGGGGCATTCCCAAATCACTCTCACCGGATGTGGTCCTTCCATCCCAGTCACTCTATCACATTTGCCTTTTATTATTATTCACTTATTGGCTGTTTCCTCAACAGAATGTTATGTTCTGAAAGAATAGGGACCTTATTTGTCTTGAACAATGTGACTCCCCACCACCCACCACTGAACAAGAATTTGTTAAATGAATAAATACATGGTTTCTATTAGAAGGTGATGACTTAAGTATGTTGGGAATGCCTCTGAGGCAGATCCCCATTTTAAGAAAAGGCATTTGATACTCATTTCATCTTTTTAATTATATACCAAGCGCTTTTAAAACAAAAATCTACTTTGTCACCAGTGTAGATACAGGTAATTTTTCTCCTGAAAGTATAAATGTTCCCTGAGCAAATACAATAAATTCCATTTATTTTCTTTAGAAGTACCATCACTCCAGAAGCTACCAGGGAATTACATGAAAAAAATTTTTTGTCAACAGCCAACCTTGATTACATGTGACAGATAAAGTTTAAACATTAATAAAAAAACATAACTAGAAAAAAAAATTGAATTTAAATAAAAGCTTTAAGGTATAATAATTAGCTCAATTACAGACACTGTAGACTCTGGAAAGTATTCACATGAACTACAATAGTTAAGGAAGCTACCTTCTATTTCATTGTTTCTTGGTACCAAATAACTCTTGTGCCTGAACCTATAAAACATTAAAAATACAAAGTTCAAAATCATTTAAATAATTTTAAATATCTCTACTCTTACCATTAACTTTCTGTTGAAATTTGCTGTATTCATTTTACTAAGAGTAATTTAAAAGTTTATGCAATGGCTAATGAGAAGTACAAGTCTTCATTATTTACTTGCAAAGACACTGAATTTAAAAACCATTCCTCAAATCCCAATGACTGTGACTGAATTTAACCTAATTTTATATGAACAGAAAATATACTTTTAAAAGCTCTAAAAACATACAACACTAGTTTCAAACTCCAGAACTGTGTAGTCATTTTACTGTCATAATTCTTTGGTATTACTGTAATTTCTATACACTGATATGGCTACTGACAGAAGGTCTACAGAGTCTTACTATTTGTCAAACTAAAATTAATCCTGTTTTTTCAATAATACTAAGTATCTTTAAATGTATTCCTCGCACATGATCACCTTAGGAATAGCTGTCTGGTAGCAACGAGAAAAAAAGTAGTAACACTCTAATTCAGATAATAAAACATGAGGTAATCTCACATAATTTTCTTATAGGTATATTGATCATGTTTAGTCAAACTTCTCTTTTCTTAACCTTCAGACCTGGGGTCAGCTAATTTACTCATTCCAGTGTTATAAACTTTTAAGAGCATCCTGTTTAAAAACATTTAAAAGGCAAACATTTCTTTCTCTATAATTTCTGAAGTGGCAGAGAGGTATCCTAGCAGTCATGAAAATTACCTTCGGTAAAACTCAAGACTACATAAATCTTCATTTACTCAGTCAATAAATACCTAGAGTGCCCACTGAGTATCACGCACTATGATATGCTGACTTTCTTCTTTCCCTATGTTTAGTGGCAGATACGAAACTATTCTGATCACTTTTGTTAGGGACGAGAAGACTTGAAATTTTTTTAAAAGGAAAGAAAGAAAAAAATACATTATTTTATCAATATCTTACAGTTTCCAATATTAATTTACTTTTAAGTCAATGTTTGTAATTAGACTATTTCTAAAAATTGATAAGCTTAATCAATTATGCTCTATAAAACTAGTCAGTAACTGAATCAAGGAAGAACAAACTATTCATTGGAACATAAACAGATACCCTGATCCAGCAGGAGATAACCTACTTTTTGATTGGCCATTTCAGATTAGTATGTGTCTTGAACCCCCTTCATATTTAATTAGCACAAATCCCTTAGAAATTTAAGAAACATAACTCAGAAAATACCATAAATTATAGTCAAAATTAAAGAACATTTGTCAATGGGTACAGTTACTTATGAATGCACATTATTAAAAGATGCTGTTTAAAGTAATTTTACAGAACAAGTTCGTTGCTGAAAGACATGGTGGATCCTGAAGCTTTAAAAATGAAAAGAAATAACCAAAATTTGAGACTAGCAATAGAACCTTATTGCATGTATTAATAAAATGTTTACTGATTTCTAAATGTTTTGAGAGTAAATGTTAATTGTGCTTGGCTCTTAAATAATATTGTAACTTTTCCTGGATTAGTCCACCATGGTGGAGTGGGGGTCCTCCTATAAACACCATAAAGGCATTTATCAAATTTAAATCTCTTGACCTTTTAAAAAATAAGACAATAAAATAACCAAGTCAAAGAATTACTAAAATGTATTATGCATAATGTGGTTTAACTATAAACTTTTACTGAAGAAGTTTCTTTCAACTCTGATAGTCTATGAAAAACTTGTTTTATTACAGAATTCATATATTAGTAGCCACAATTCATACAGTATTATCAATATAGAATATTTTTTACCTTGATATTCTGGGCATCAACATTAGCTCCAGCTTCCAGAAGAAGGCTAATGACTGTGGTATTCCCTGCTAGTACTGCCCAATGCAGAGCAGTGTTTTTGTGATACTTGTCACCAAGGTTAACTGAAACATTGAATGTTAAAAGCAATCTAGTTGGATCCACACTGAAAAGGAAAAAAAAAACAAACAAACAACAACAACAACCCTAATTTCAATTATAGAAATTATTACAAATACTAAACTGATTATGCTTACAGTAGCATTCCATTTTGGAACACTTCTATTTTAACCTACTCAACAACTTTACAATCAATAATGACAATACTCTAATATGAAGTATTAAGTATGTACGACACCATATAAAGTAATGTATTAATAGTTTCAGGGAATAAGCAACTTGTCCTGACATTTTCTATTTTTGACTTAGAAATGGATGTCATTAATACGTATACAATTAAAGAATAACTTTTTTTAAATTTAAATTTGGAGTCTTCCAAAAGTAATCTAAGACAACTTACTAATTAATACAGTAAATTTGTCAATATGTAAATCACATGAAAAAATTAATCACTTTTTAAAAAAAGAGAACTTCCTTGCTTAGAAATTGTTAAAAGGGAAATAGATTAAGGAAGCTCTAATCACTGAGGGAGAGATAGCAGAGACACCAAAACATCCAAAATGGTAATTTATGCATACTATAGTCATAATAAAAATTGTAAATATTAGTGAGTATAGTACTAACTGCTTTTTCCTCTCTCTTACTTCACATTGTATTATGCTGAAATGGCCTGAATAAGTTTTTTATAGTCATTACATACCTATGTGTTCTATATGCTGCCCACATTAAAGGCGTCATTCCATTCTGATCCATCATATCTACATCCTGATAAAGTAAAAAGAAAAAAGTCAGACAGTTAAATTATAAGTTCATAACCAAATCTGCTTGGAAAAATCTAATCTATATATAACAGGAGAAGCAAATATAATACTACTCAATCAAGGATAAATGTATGAAACTTTCTCTTTCTTAACTTTAAAATAAAACTCTTGTCACTATATACTCTAGTTAACATATATCATGCTTTTACAGTATTCCCTTTTAAGATATTTTAATCAGACTTTCAATGTTTCACATTTAAAATTCTTAACCTCTTCTGACCTTTCAACCACAAAAGACAGGTTAAGTGATTGAAGTTTCTGAAAAACTTGTTTACACTAATGCATAAGAGAGAATGACAAAACTATTTATTCTTAGGCATTTCAAAACAAAAAATAAAAAGAACTGACATTTTAATATACTTAAAGTTTTTATTGTTACATGTACATTTTTAGAGTTAAATGACTCTGCAGTTTGTGGGGAAAAGCAACACACTAAAGCAATCCCCCTGCCTTCCCACCATTTTCACCATTTTTCGGCTCATTATTTTGGTATTTACCTCCACATCTTGAAATAAGATGTTTGAATTGGTACTTCTTGATTTTTCAGTTTCAGGCATTATTTTGAAACTCCTTAGTATAAAAAATGTGAATTTTTCTCTTTCCTCTCTGCTACATCACAAAAACTCGCCTTTCCTATCCTTTCCTCTCAAGAGATCTATTGTAATTCTGGTTAATATAAACATTTAATACTTGATATGTATTATTAGAAAGATGCATAAATACTATTCCCAGTCAAACCATGTAATAAATCACTATTTTTCCTCTTTTACTCAATTTTTTGCTTTCCCTGGCACCATCTTTTCCCCACTCTTGCTTAGTTTTTAGCAAATTATAACTAAAACTTCCACCTATTAAACCAAAACTCTTTCCTAGTTATCTAATTCTCCTTGTGCAAGACTTTCTGATGTATCAGGGACTCTTATCAGTTTCAGTGCTCTGAAACTACCTTTCCTAACCCACTCCATTCTGAACTGATTATCCTCTATGCCTGAAACATCTGTCTCATTAACCTGGAGTACTTTGAAAATAAAAATCATCTCAAACCAATCTTTATATTCTCAGTGTCCAGCAGAGTAGATGATCAAAAACCATTTATTAAAGGAAAAGACATGCTTATCTATCTATTTCTCTAGGCTTGGCTTTAGAATAAGACATGGTTTTGAATTCCTAGCTCCATCACATGCTATGAGATTGTAGGCTAAATTACTTTAATTCTTAGTCTTAGCTTCCTCATTAAAAAATGTGAAATACAAATAACTTCATAAGACTTCTGTGAAGATTAAATAATGTGTGCAAAGCATCTAGTCAACAGCCAAGAATATAATGGATCTTCAATAAATATTAAGTTTCTTCTTCTTCCCTACCCCATCTCCCATTCCTGAATTACATTAAGAAAGCAGTTCTAATTCAAGTTGTATTACCTAATTTACCAATCAGTGGAGAGAGGAGACAGTTACAGTAAGCACAATGTAAAAACACTATCTCTATGCAGCAGTTCTCTGTGAGCCACTGTTAGCGATGGGAATATGTCTCAAATGTGAACATTATCCAAGCATATTGAAGAAAAAAAATCTGAGAACCACTACATCAGATAAGTAAAGCACTTCCTTGGATGTCATTAGCTTTAGTCACTCAGCATGCATACTGTAACAGAATGTTATGCCTTATCCATTACAAATCCATTTCTGGATTTACTTTATTTATTTATTTATTTTTTTTTTTTTTTAATTTTTTTTGAGGCAGAGTCTCGCTCTGTCGCCCAGACTGGAGTGCAGTGGCCGGATCTCAGCTCACTGCAAGCTCCACCTCCTGGGTTTATGCCATTCTCCTGCCTCAGCCTCCCGAGTAGCTGGGACTACAGGCGCCCGCCACCTTGCCCGGCTAGTTTTTTTTTTTTTGTATTTTTAGTAGAGACGGGGTTTCACCGTGTTAGCCAGGATGGTCTCGATCTCCTGACCTCGTGATCCGCCCGTCTCGGCCTCCCAAAGTGCTGGGATTACAGGCTTGAGCCACCGCACCCGGCCAGATTTACTTTAATAGTGTTGTCAGGAATATCTTCTGCAACCTCACTCAACATTTCCAATACGCAAGTTCATTTTTAAAAATAATCCTGTGACTTAAAAAAAAAGTTTTCTGAAGAAACAACAAACTTCCTTATTTCTTATATGAGAAGGAACTATTGTGACTTCTTTTACTCCTAATTTCCGTAGTTTGAAGAAAGCTCAACCAAATTTCAGGTCTAATTAAAGCAAGCATGTAAATTCTTGTTTAAGTTTCTTCTTCTTCTTAGTTGTCTTTTCATATCCTTTTTAAAAACTGATAGTATTAAAAATATCAATAAATAAAAAAATGTAAAATCATGGCACATCTCTAGAGTACTAAAAGAAAAATGAAATTCAACCTTTTCTCTCTTTGGGTCGGGATTTAAAACTTGGTACTTCTTTTCCAAGTTCAGCCTGGACGTATGGGTATTCTCTATTAGGAAGAATTAACAAGCCCAGATCAAAAGCTTATGGGAATTCCATGATCAACAGGGCTCCATAACTTAGCATTCCCCTTTTTCTCCTGAAAATCATCCAAAAGAATTGGTAGTGAGCACTAAATATATTTAACAATATAACTAAAACAAAACAATTGTGAAGAATAGAATGACAAAACTGAATGAAAATGTTATATACCCTAACAATATAAAATTGATATAATTAACAAAAAAATGGGAAAATGGAAAAAGGTTGAAATGAAAATATGCTGAGAGCCTCATCTATAGTAGCCATGAATCAAAGAAAATTATCTAAAGCTGAAAAATCAAGTAATAGAAATGTAGTAAAAATTTATCAGAACATAGTTAACATTAAGAAAAACAATATTATTGACTAAAGTTGGTAAAAGAGAAATGGAAGAAGAAATAAAAATATGCTAATTTTATTACTGCTTATAATTAGGAACTACGTAATCAGAACTAATAAAATTTGAGCAACCATCTGACTGGAGAGAGAGAAACTGTGTGACTATCTGAGGAAAGAATATACCAGCAGAAGAAACAGCAAGCAAAAGGCCCTCAGACAACATCAAGTCAGAGTTGCTGAAAAAGTAGCAAAAAAACTAGTGCAGTTAAAGCACAGTGATGACAGGGAGATGGCAGAAGTGGAGCTCAAGAGGTACCCAGGGGCTAAACTGCACAGTGCTCTAGCACAGAGAAAAACTTTGGGCCCTTACAGTATGATGCAATGCACATTGGAACAGTGTCTTTTACAATATATTAGTGTATACATGTTGAGTATCCTTTATCTAAAATGCTTGGTACCAGAAGTGTTTGAATATGTGTTTTTTTTCATATGTTGAAATATTTGCATATATATATTAAAATATTGAGAATGGGACAAAAGTCTAAATGTGAAATTCATTCATCTTTCATATACACCTTATACACACAGCCTGAAGGCAATTTTATCCAATATTTTAAATAATTTTGTACATGAAACGGTGTGTGTACAATGAACTATCAGAAAACAAAGGTGTCAGGGGTGGAATTTTCCACTTGTGGCATCATGTTGGCACTCAAAACGTTTTGGATTTCGAAACATTCTGGATTTTCAGATTACAGATGTTTAATCTGTACATGGAGTAAAATCTCAGAAAATATACACTACATGATTAAAGGAAGTAACCTCAGAGAGATGGCCAAGGGGAGAGGTGAGATTTCATTTTCTAAGTCATATTCTATTATGCTTGAATATTTCATAATAAACATGTATTATCTTTGTGTGCATAAAAAAAATTTACTCATGAAAACAAAACTATTTCTCAGACATTTATCATCATCATCATCATCATCACCATCATGCATTTTTTTTGTACCAAAAGCACTGTGACAGGTAGAAATCCTGCCCTCTGAGAATTTTATAGCCTATCTACTATATTAGAGGTTACAAAGATTAATGAAATCATCCAAACTCTAAGATTAAAAAAAAGACCATGAAGACTCAAAAATGTATACTACCTCTCTTTCCCAGTTAAAAACTGAAAGAAAAAAAGTGAGCGTGCATTGTAGATTTATTCTGCAATATGGAAGGCCACTGAAGACCTTGTGATGTGCTATAGCACCATTTACTGCTTCAACCTTTGTTCTAGAAAAAACTGCAGAATAACAAGAATAACCTCCTATAGCAGTTGCTCTCCAGAGATGGCCCCCCATAAACCTGGCCTCTTGGTATTCACACCCTTGTGTGGTCCCTTCCCACCGCTGATTATGGCCCTGTTAACTCACTTTAAGTGACAGAAAGAAGAAAACCTGTTGCTGTGTCAGTTCAAGACCTAAGACTTAAAAAGGCAAAACAGCTTCTACTTTTGTTCTTTTGGGAGCTCTAAGCCAATATGTAAGAAGTCTAGTTTCTCTGCTGGAAAGACCACATGGACTGGTATTGAAAAGTAGAACTTCTGACACTACATAGAGAAAGAAAGAGGTCTTGCTGCCCCAGCCTCCCAGTTAAGCAGTTTGTGCCGTTCCTATCAAGTCACAAGATATGTGAGCCAATCTTCCAGCTCAGTCAAGTCCCCAGACAACTCTACCCACCAGTCGTTTCACCAGCCAAGGAGAAAAACCATCCAGTCAAGCCCACAAAATTGTGAGACATATTAATTGGTTGGTATTGTTCTTAAGCCATTAGATTTTGGGGGTAGTTTTTTTAACACAGCAATAGGCAATAATAACTCCCCTCCCCTTCCAGCAATTAACTTAATCAGTCTATGCCTCTTTTCCTAAACTATAATGCACAACACAACTGCCACTGCTTGAGACTGCCAACAACAAATACTGTAAAGCCTTCATTAAAAGAAATAGTATTCAAATTCTAAATCCGCATATAATTTTAAATTAACAATAAATACATGTTGATAGCAACACATTAAATACATCTATCTTAGTAATTCTTATGATGAGATCCTTACTTATAAAACTAATGTTCAAATATAACCAGAAAAAACACATGAAAGAAAAACTAAAACTGAGTGACATTACTTTTAACAAAATACATTTATTACAAAAACATGATTATACAAACTGGTAATATTTAATGTGATTATGGTCACTGCATATTCAAGAAAAATCAGGAACAACCACTTAAAATATGATGTTTTTCTGATAAGAAGCAGCATTATCTTATACAACAGAAACTGATTTTTAAAAATGTATCCGTCTCAAAAGATATTTAATATAGAAAATAACCAATAAATAAGTTCAAAAAAGTTTAGATGAATTCAGATGATACATTCAAAATACATAATGAAAAAATAGATACTTATATTTTCTCTCTTAATTTCTGAGCTTTATCTCCATCACTCTTGGAAATAAAAATCCCAACTTAATCATTATCTGGTTCATGATTTTCGTGCTGACTTTTATGTTAGGTATATTAAATATCTCCATATCAAACTAACTATATTTATGTTCTTCATTCATCAGAAAGTGCTATTTAAATATCAACAGGTTGTTACATATGCAACACCAATAATATTAGGCATTTAAACTATGAAGAACATCTGATTAAAATCCATACCGAGATTTTTTTTACCTGTCCTTTTGCTATGAGATAAGCAACAATTGAGGTATGTCCAAACTGAGCAGCCAGATGAATACAGCTACATCCTTCTCCATCAATCAATGAAGGATCTGCACCATATTTCATTAGTTGCACAACCATGGATAGATGGCCTTGTCTAAAACATAAATGAATAAATACTTAGATATATAAGGTTATTTAAAACAGGATCCTCTGGAAAGAGCTTTTTTAAAAAAGATATGGTGGAAAGATTACATATGTACTTTGAAAAGTTATTTTAAAATAGATACATGTCAAAACACATTTAGGATTTTATGGTTCTTAAAAGTCTTAACTAGATTAACAGTCTGGAAATGTATGGAGGTACTCATAACTTATTTAATATATAGTAAATAATTACTGTATTCTATTATGTTCATTCTAATAGTATCTCAATCATTCCAAGAAATGAGCTAATTCTTTCATTGTAAATATATATATGCTGCAAAACTATTACATTTAGAAAGCCACAGTTTAACCCGATCTTATAACTAACTGAATTAATATCAGCATGGCCAGGGAAACTTTGGACAATAAACTTTTGCTTCTTTACAGGTAATATTTCACAATAAAACATTAGCATATAAATGATATTAACTAATGGCATAATAAGCGCTCCTATTCATTTTAATGTATCATTTTTTTAAAGTTGTTCATTTATATACTAATAAAGGAACCAAAGGAAAAAAATCCAGAAGCAAATTTAAACCTTGTGGCCCAGTGCAATGGAGTTGAATTCAGGTCTCCTCCAAGTTGATCCACAATAGCACCTTTCGAAATATAGTATCTGTAAGACAAAATTTATAATAATTTAAATAACTTTCATTTTCAATTTTAAGAAATTATGTGAAAAATAAGTAAATACATGTTTTCCATTTCAGATCTCATGCTAGTTTGAACCTGTGAAAATAAATAATCTTTTGTGGTTGTGTAAAAAACATATTTAGCAGAATTTTACGTCAAATACATCATTTTATTTTGTTCCAGAATAAGGAAAAGAAAAATAACTTTTAAGTTATAAAAAAAAAAAAAGAATAAAAATGCCAAAAAAAAATCACATAAAAAAGAAGGTACTCAAAGAACTACAAAGATTTGAATAGTAGCATATAGAAAATTGAAATTAGAATAGTTGCAGAATAGGCAAGACATGGTCTACCTTGGGTAGCTCAGCTTTTTAAGCCTAACTTCCCTTAAGATTACTGTAGATTAAATCAAACAATATACGTATAACATAAAGGTTCTTTACTATGCCTTATTTCTTGTGCCTTTAAAGCCATGTTGCTTGAAAAAGAAATAGCAACTTTATTATTAGATTAGTAAGCTTAATATTAACAGCATAATATCTTTTTTTTGAGAGAGAGAGATAGCATCTCATTATATTGCCCAGGCAGGTCTCAAACTCCTGGACTCTAACAATCCTCCTACTTTGGACTCCCAAAGTGCTGGGATTACAGGAGTGAGCAGCCGCACCCTGCTGTCATAACATCTTGATAACTTCTGAAGTGAACAAGATCTAGCTGTTCATTACAATGCTTTCTTTGGGAATAATCAATGCAATAAATCCTGAATATAAATGATCTAAGGCATATGATATCAAATACTTGACATATGTATACCCTTAAACTGTTCTAAGTGATTATTGCTCTAGATCAGTAATGCATTTACTCTTAATGCACATAGCTTTTAACCTGTGATTATTCATGCTTATTAAACACATTATTCATGTGTTTAATTCAGAAATTTGTGGTTGCAAACAAGTATTTGTTTAATTGGTGCTTTTAAAGCATTATGCAATGAAGGGACCAATTCCACTCTAACATGCAAAATGGTTCAAAGTAACCTAACAAAGTATTTCCAGAATATTAAACTTTAATAACGCAAACATTTAATTATTCCTGAATCCATTTTTAAGGTACTTGGTACATTATATAATGCTGAAAATGTTCTTTGAGAATGGGTAGGCTAGAACCCAAAGAGAAGTAAAGCTCAGCCAAAATAACTACTCTCATAGGAAATGATATTTTATTAAAAATAATAACTGGAATTTTTCTAAAGCAATTTCATCCCCTTCTCTATAGTCAACTGTTCCTGAGATTCATTTTTACTGGTATATGGCAGAATTTAAATCATCACTAGGTCTACGTCAATAAGCAATTTCCAAACTGATTCTAAAGCACAACTGTTTTTTTTGACAAGAAGAGGGAACTTTTCTGCATCCTAAAAAAAGAATAATTTCTATTACTTTTGATTGTAAACTTCTCAGTATTATATTTTTATCACATGTTATTTCTTGTAGCTATAAGACACTAGCTCAACACTACAAACTTCTGAGATTGCGCAACTCTTAATTTTAATCTTGAGCCTCTTTGCTCAATATATTAAGAAGGTTTTATCCAACAATGTTCTGACCGGTACTGATGATCCTAGGTTTTCAGAAGGGACCATCAATGAACAACTGATACCAACAAATATTTGAGAGAGAAAACCCAAATAGCTTAAACCTCGAACATCTCTAGAGGGAACACTGATGAAAAGCAAGCCAGAATATTACAAAACCAGACAGGCAAAAGAATCAGACACAATTGTTACCTCCAAAGAAAGCAGTAACTACCTGGGCTGTAAATAGAAACAACGGTTGAAAGTCAATAAATACGCCACAGAAAAATTGTGTTTTCTAGCATATATTCCCACTGAAAGTCAGCAGTTGCTCAGCATCACAAGTAAGTGTTTTACTGACATGGAAGCAATCACGCAGCTGACAGTGTTCGAACGCTTTCTTTGTACACCTTAATGTTAAATCTTAAGATGCTGCTACTCAAGTTTAGAATTACAGTTAAAATTCAAACTCTTTGAGTCCAGATTCATTCTTGTGTCCCTAAACTTCATTATATGATGGCAATTTCTGACTTCAGTGTCAGTCCCATGTTGATTTTAACATGCAACCATTCTGCGTTTGCCAAGACGTATGTTTAGTGCACCTTTACCATCAAAGTTTGACACTCAGGAAGTAAATTAGAGAACAGCAAGACACTGCACTGAAAATGTAGCAATTCAGGGTGAATTCTTTTACCTGGCATTAATATCCTATTTGTCTCTACACTCTGTGTGTTGCACTTAACTGAACATCTCAAGTAGTTCATTTAGTTCATTTTAGATTTGTGTTATCTGAGCACGGAAGCTCATGCCTGTAATTCCAGCATTTTGGCAGGCCAGGGTAGTTGAACTGCCTGTGCTCAGGAGTTTGAGACCAGCCTGGGCAACATGGCGAAACCCCATCTCTACCAAAAATACAAAAAATTAGGGCCAGGCACAGTGGCTCACGCCTGTAATCCCAGCACTTTGGGAGGCCAAGGCGGGTGGATCACCTGAGGGTGGGAGTTCGAGACCAGCCTGACAAACATGGAGAAACCTTGTCTCTACTAAAAATACAAAAAAAAATTAGCTGGGCGTGGTGGCACATGCCTATATTTATACAGGTGCATGCCTATATTTCATTTTCATTTCAACCCTCTGGTCCTTGAATCACTCTAGAAGTCATTTACTATTGGCACATGCCTATAATCCCAACTACTCGGGAGGCTGAGGCAGGACAATTGCTTGAACCTGGGATGCAGAGGTTGCGGTGAGCCAAGATGGAGCCGTTGCACTCCAGCCTGGGCAGCAAGAACAAAACCCCATCTCAAAAAAAAAAAAAAAAAAAATATGACTTGGACCTGGTGGTATTCACCTGTGGTCCAAGCTACTCGGGAGTATGAAGTGGGAGGATCGCTTGAGCATGGGAGGTGAGGTTGCAGTGTGCCAAGATTGTACCACTACACTCCAACCTGAGTGAGAGAGTAAGCACCCATCTCAACAACAACAACAAAAATTCATGTCTTTCTGTAAATAATTGTGTCCATAGAGTCAAAAGACTACTAAACAAGATTTGCTAAGATTTCCTATCATCTTGACTCTTAGATCTAACTACTTCTTATTAATACTAAACAAACATTAACAGTAATGGATAAAAATCATTTTACACTTGCTATGCAAGTATTCATCAGTTATGCTGGTGTGAACAGTTAAATCAGATTATTATTACCTATTATCATTTCAACTTTCTTTCCTTTTGCTATTTTCTCCACAGAATCCACGTTCGGAATGTGAACACCAAGTTAGGACTGCCTGAGTTCAGGTCCCAACTCCAATCTTTATTAGCTTGGGTCACTGGCTAGTATATTTAAACTGTCTGTGCTTCAGTTTCGCCAGCAGTAGGGCAGTTAACAATTGTTATATTTTATATGGGGTTATATTAAGAATCAGTGGCTCAAGCCTGTAATCCCAGCACTTTGGGAGGCCGAGACGGGTGGATCACGAGGTCAGGAGATCGAGACCATCCTGGCTAACACGATGAAACCCCGTCTCTACTAAAAATACAAAAAACTAGCCGGGCGAGGTGGCGGGCGCCTGTAGTCCCAGCTACTCGGGAGGCTGAGGCAGGAGAATGGCGTCAACCCGGGAGGCGGAGCTTGCAGTGAGCTGAGATCCGGCCACTGCACTCCAGCCCGGGAGACAGAGCAAGACTCCGTCTCAAAAAAAAAAAGAACTAAAGAAAACACATATGGAAAAGTACTCAGTACAGTACTTGGCTAATATAAGCATTCAATATAAGTTAAAAGCAATTTTTCTTTTTCAGAAAAACAAGGTACACAGAATCTATACTCTAAAAGCCATGAATTTTAGAAAGTATTAGTTTTTATAACAATTACTTCCATTAATTTTATAACCATAAAAAGTTAAGTTTTAATAATTAAAAATAGAGAAAATACATACTTGACTAAGTCTATTCTGTTATTGATGGCAGCCCAATGGAGGAGTGTAACATTTTCTTTGTCCGGTTGCCGCACATCATAACCTGCTTCCACCAATTCTCGACAGCGTTCATATATTCCATATCTAGAAAAGAAAGAAAATATGGCATTATTATTTAACAAGAAATGTAAAGCTAAAAATAACATTTTGAGACAAAAATAATTCCTCATTTTGATACTAGGAATTAAAATGTATTTCTCAACATAGAATATTACTTTTAAAATGTCAATATTCCAAAAGCTTTTACTAATCCATTTTACAGTTCTAAAATGTCTCACTTATAAGACTGTAAAATCTCACTATACGGAAGAAAAAAGTACATCAGAAATAAAATTTCAATCGGTAGCTTTTTTTTTTATTTTATTACCATTTATCCCACCAAACTTTTAAGGTAGACTGTAGAAAATACACACAAATTTAAAAATATTAAATATATAAAAATCAGTAACAAGATGCATATAAATGATTCAGAAGAATATCAAGAAGAAAGGATGTTATACAAGCCCCAGTGTGAGAAACACGCGCAACCGTCCATACCCAAAGAATGGACTAAGAGGCACGAAGAATGGCGAAAGTGAGACTTAACAGTAGTCTTACAGTAACAGGTGTCTGGCAGGCAGGCACACCCAGGGCACCTACAGCAGGCAATTTATCTCCTAGCACACAAGTCCCTCCCCTAGTTCCTCACTGGTCGAGTACTATGGCGTTACAATCCTCCCAGATGTTGCTTAAGTTCTATTATCCCCCTTACCCCGTCCTTTTTCATGCTTAAGTTTTGATTTCACAATAATGAAGCTTTCTTCCCTTTTATGGGCTGACCCCTCCTCTACATTCTGTTAACTTATTGTGACCTACTAGGTGCATGAGCCATGTCATTTGTTACATTCGCAGGCTGGCAGTCAGTGCTTAGATTTATCATGCCTTGAAAATGGACCATTTAAAATTCCCTTCTCTTTTCTACTTAATTCTTTTGGTTTAATTTTCATTTGAACCCTTCTGGTCCTTGAATCACTCTAGAAGTCACTTACTATCTTCCTCATAGAAGAGAGAGTCTAATTTGGTTTTTAATAGTAGCAGGTTATTTTGCTGGTAATTTGTTTATTAATAGCTGTTTCAATTAATCTCTATGCTAGTCCCCTCACACAAAGGATAACACAACATCCCACTGCTGTTAAGACTTCTGCCACAATTGAGAGAGATGTAAGGACTGAAGCTACCATGCCTTTCCATTTTCCACACCAACCTTCTAGCCAACCTGTAAATGGGTCATCAATTCCAGCATTCTCTGCCAGCTCGTTGGCTAGAGATGTTAAACCTTGTAAAGCTTTTGTGATGATCCTATCTGGGGCATTATTGTTGGGAATAAAAGTACATTTCCCACCCAGCATCACACATACACCCTTTTTTCTGCTAGTATCATGATTAATGCAAGCTGGTTTTTCCAGGCCATTCGGCTGGTGGTATCTAACTAGCTAGTCACCCCTTTGAGGGCATCCCAAGTATAATTGACAAATCTATTGATTATAATAGATGGAGTTAATGCAATTCACATTCTTACCTATAGTTGACCACCAGAAGAGTGCTGATTCAAACCCAGCAGCTATTTGGTTTCGGGCCTTAAATTCATTATGCAACCCCTAGGGACTCCTATCAAGTCAACATATATATAGTGGGATTAAAAGAATTTGTCAAATCTCTCCGGTTTTGGTGGCCATCTGTATTTTTGGGTATCTTATGGAATGCCAGGGTGAAGGGAATGGCCAATTGGATTAAAGCACAAGTCCCGGTCCAACTGGAAGGTAACAAGTTACAGAGGTTCCTTTTCCCACCATACCACCAGACATCAGCCCAGGCTATATGGAGAGCTGAGTAATTACCATTGCCTCACCAGTGGCGTTTATGATGTGGGTGTAAGTTGAGAATTCTCCCACAGGCTTACTGAACTCTGCCCCTTCCCTAGAGAGGCAAGACGAGTGGTTCATACTCCCTATAAAGAACGAGGGGATAGCTCTGGGATCTGACCTCCACAATGCGGGAAAGGACAATGACACCCTGAACAAAATCATCTAAGACAAAGCCTGTTTTATAATAAATATCTCATGTAATTTTTTTATTGAGACAGGGTCTCACTCTGTCACTGAGGCTGGAGTGCAGTGGCGCAATCATAGCTCCCTGTAATCTCCACCCCCCAGGGCTCAATCCTCCCACTTTAGCCTCCCAAGTAGCTGGGACCACAGGTGTGCACCACCACGCTCGGCTCTTTTTTTGTATTTTTAGTAGAGATGCAGTTTCACTATGTTGCTCAGGCTGGTCTTGAACTCTTGGGCTCAACCGATCTGCCCACCTCAGCCTTCCCAAGAGCTGGGATTACAGGTGTGAGCCACCGTGCCTGGCCTCATGTAATTTATTGAATACCGCACTGAAAGTGGAAAAAAAAAAAAAAAAAGAATGGCTGTATGGGTCATACTTGATGCATGATTTCTACTGAATGTGTACCACTTTTGCACCACTGTATAGCTGAAAAGTCAAATCAATGTAAGCTGGTAGAACCTGTATTCATAAAAAGATAAAATACCTAAAAAGAAACCAGAAAAAATTCTAGAACTAAAATGTACAATAACTGAAGTCATTATATGGATTCAAAGACAGAAGTGTCTTCAGAGACAGAAGAAAGAGTCAGCAAACATGAAGACAGAGCAATAGCAATTACTATCAAGTGTGAGGAGCAGAAAGAAAAAAGACCAAAGGAAAGTGAAGACAGTCTAAGGGACCTGTGGGACACCATCAAGTAGAACAACACACACATTGTGGAAGTTCCAGAGAAAGAGAGAAAGAGACAGAGAGAATACTTGAAAAAAATAATAGCTGAAAATTTCCTAAATTTGAATATAAACATCAATGAAGTCAACGTAAAAGGAACTCCAAGCCACCCACACTGAGACATATTATAATCAAACTTTTGAAAGACAAAGACAAAGAGAGAATCTTGAAAGGAACAAGAGAGAAGCAACTGGTCACATACAAGGATCCTCAATAAGATTATCAGCAGATTTCTCATCAGGAACTTTGGAGGCCAGAAGGTAACAGGCTGACATATCCAAAATGCTAGAAGAAAATCAATGCCCATCAAAAATCCTGTATTCAGCAAAACTGTCCTTCAAAAGTGGGGGAGAAATTAAGACATTCCCAAATAATGACTGAGAGAATCTGTTACCACTGGACCTGCCCTGCAAGAAATGATCAAAGGAGACCTGCCGGGTGAAATTAAGGGACACTAAGACAGTAACTCTAAGTCATACGAAAAAATAAAGATCTCAATAAAGGTCAATACATCGGCAATTATAAAACCTAGCAAGACGTAACAATAATTTGTAACTCTACTTTTTTGTTTTCTACATGATTTAAGAGACTAATACATTAATTTAAAAACTATTAAACACTAGTATTATTGTAATTTTGGTCTGTGTTTCTACATATTGTTTCTATATAATTTTAGAGACCAATGCATTTAAAATAATTATTACTTTATGTCTTTTCGAAATACAACGTATACATATGTAGTTCTGTGACATCAACAACTAAAAAGCATATAGATGAGGCTGTAAAGGAGCACAGTTTATTAGGTTATTGGAATTAATCTGTATAAATTCAATAACATAAATTCAAATGAGTGTTATAACTTTAGGATGTTAAGTGTAATATCCATAGTTATCTGCAAAGAAAAGTAACTACAGGATATACACGAAAGGAATGAGAAAGAAACTTAAACATTTCACTACAAAAATTGAACACAAAACATTCAGTAATGTAGGAAATGAGAAGGAAAAAAAACTATATGGCATATAGAAAACAAATGGAGGCCAGGCGCAGAGGTTCGTGCCTGTAATCCCAGCCCTTTGGGAGGCTGAGGCAGGCGGATCACAAGGTCAGGAGTTTGAGACCAGCCTGACCAACATGGTGAAACCCCGGCTCTACTAAAAATACAAAAATTAGCTGGGCGTGGTGGTGCATGCCTGTAATTCCAGCTACTGAGGAGGCTGAGGCAGGAGAATTGCTTGAACTCGGAAGGTAGAGATTGCAGTGAGCCGAGATTGCGCCACGGCACGCCAGCCTGGGCGACAAAGCAAGACTCTGTCTCAAAAAAAAAAAAAAAAGAAAGAAAACAAATGGCAAAATGACAGATGTCCCTCTTTATTAGTAATTACTTTAAATGTAAATGGATTAAACTCTCCAACCCAAAGACAGTTTGGCAGAATAGACAGGTAAAAAAGACCCAACTACACGCTATCTACAACAGACACACTTTAGATCCAAAGGCAAATGAGTTGGAAATGAAAGTATGAAAAAAGAAATTCCATGCAAATAGTAACCAGAGGAGAGCAAGAGTGGCTACACTAATATCAGAAAATAAACTTTAAATCAAGAATGGTTACAAAAGACAAAGAAAAACATTACATATCAATAAAAGGTTCAATTCAGCAAGAAGATACAATTATAGATTAAAAGCATTGAACATTTAACCTATAACATCATTAAAATATTTGAAGCAAAAATTGACAGAACTGAAGAGAGAAACAGATAGTTCTATAGCAAGAGCTAGAGGCTTTAATACCCCAACTCCCAATAATGGATGCAACAAGCAGATATAAGTAAGGAAACACAGAACTTAAGGAAACCGTGCCCGGCCTGGACTCACATATTTTTAAAAGTGAATTGAACTTATGTATCAAAATGTAGTACTGTGCCTCTTCCTCCCGCTGTAAATAATTAACAATTTCTAAGCAAATATCAAGTAGAAAAGGGAAGACTGCGAACAAAATAAACTACATTCTAAAGACACAAATTTTTGGGTTTTGTCTAGTTTTTGTTGTTGCTTTCTGTGTAGAAAAAACAAGATTACATGTGTCATTCTAATAAAAACCCACAGGTTGGGCATCTCTAATTCAAAAATCCAAAACATGAAATATTCCAAAATCCTTAACTTTTTGAGCACATGATACCACAGATGATCTCATGTGATAGGTACATAAAACATAAAAAACATTCTATAAAAGCACCTTCAGGCTATGTGTATATGCAAAATAAATAAACAAGTTTAGACTTGAGTCCCACCCCAAAAATTTCTCATTGTGTATGTGCAAATATTCCAAAATCCTAAAAAATCCCAAATCCAAAACACTTCTGGGACCAAGCACTTCGAATAAGGGATACTAACCTATATTTAGATAAGATAGTCTATTTAAACCTAAAAACAAACAAACTTACAAAAGAAAACAGAAACACAATCTTTACAGCTGTCATTGGATTTCTCTATGTTGTTGCACTCAAAACCCATGCAAAGGATGAGATCACTTTAGAATCAAATTGTTCAGATCAATCATTTTTAATCTTTTTGGGGATCACAGACCTCTTTAAAAATGTAATGAAAGTCACGGACTCTACCCAGAAACATGCTCCAACACACAAAATTCTGTATATAATTCCAAGGCATTCAGGGAAGTCTGAAGCTCCTCCCGGAGCCCAGGTAAGAATGTTAAGTAATTCACACCTTCTTAGCAAGTTCCAATAAAGGTCACATTATTCTGAGATTTGGTTTGCACTGAGTAGTGTTAAGGTTTCCAGCACTATACAGAATGAATATTAAGAGACCAAAAGCACACCAAGTCTTTATATTAGGAAAGAGTTATTTCATAATTTCACAATATGAATAAAAAATATTGTCTTACTTAGCTGACCTACTGATAGAACAGATCCCATTTTAAGATTTCTTCTTGAAGAAAATATGCAGATGATCAGAAAGACCAAGAAAAATACACACCCTAAGGAAATACGACTAGTAATTCTGTGGGATGCAACGAATTTCAGACAATTCTTTTTTTGCTTGTTTTGTTTTGTTTTGTTTGAGATGGGGGTCTCACTCTTTCGCCCAGGCTGGAGTGTATTGGCATGACCATATTTCACTGCAGCCTCAAACTCTCAGGCACAAGCAGTACTCCCACCTCAGCCTTCTGAGTAGCTGGGACCACAGGAGTATGCCATCACACCTGACATGGTTTGGATCTATGTCCCCACCCAAATCTTATGTTCAATTGTAATCCCCAATGTTGGAGATAGGGCCTGGTGAGAGGTGACTGGATCACAGGGATGGATCCTTCATGGATGGTTTGGCACCATCCCTTTGGTACTGTTCTTGTGAGAGTTCTCATGAGATTTGGCTGTTTGGAAATGTGCAATACCTCCTCCCCACTCTCTTTTCCTCCTGCTCCAGCCATGTAAGATGTACCTGCTTCCCCTTCACCTCCTGCCATGATTGCAAAGTTTCCTGAAGACTCCTCAGAAGCAGAAGCTGCTATGCTTCCTGTACAGCCTGCAGAGCCATGAGCCAATTAAACCTCTTTTCTTCATAAATTATCCAGTCTCAGTATTTCTTTATAGGAGTGAGAGACTCAGTATTTCTTTATAGGAGTGAGAGACTCAGTATTTCTTTATAGGAGTGAGAGAACGGACTAATACAATGCCTTTTTTTTTTTTTTTTTTTTTTTTTGTAGAGACAGGGTCTCATTCTGTTGCCCAAGCTGGTCTCAAACTCCTGATCTCAAGTGATCTTCCCACATTGGCCTCCCAAAGTGTTAGGATTACAGGCATGAACTTCCACATCTGTCCAATTTCAGACAATTCTTAAAGCTCAAGAACCTATGAACTAGTTTCTCCTCTTTGCAGATGAAAATAACTGTTGTTCTTTCAACTTCCATATAATTTGCATTATAAAAAGTCAGATTTATCCTTTTCCTTTCCCTTCCTCAAAGACTGATAATACGGTATTTTGACGATATTTTAGAAAACTCTGTGATATTTCCCTTAGCACGGGTTAAATAAATAAGTAAATATGACATTAACTACGTCTTATTTCTAATCTGTGTACCTGGTTGCGGGGGGCAGAATATTGGGTGCACACTAATGTTTTCCATTTAAAGTGCTTTAATTCTAACAAAATTTTCCAATTCACCATAACTAACCTTAATATTCTTAGGGCCTAATAATATACTTCTGGAAAGATCAGCAAGTACCAAAAGCAAACAGACACATTCAATTAACCAATGGGAAATAAACTAAATTTTCTTTTTTTTTTTTTTTTTGTGAGACAGAGTTTCACTCTTGTTGCCCAGGCTGGAATGCAGTGGCACAATCTCGGCTCACTGCAACCTCCGCCTCCTGGGTTCAAGCGATTCTCCTGCCTCAGCCTCCCAAGTAGCTGGGATTATAGGCATCCGCCACCGTGCCCGGCTAATTTTTATATTTTTAGTAGAGATGGGGTTTCACCATGTTGGTCAGGCTGGTCTCAAACTCCTGACCTCAGGTGATCCACCCTCCTTGTCCTCCTAGAGTGCTGAGATTACAGGTGTGAGCCACCACACCCAGCCCATAAACTAATTTTTTAGTTGAGATATACGGATGTTTTTCCCAAGGTAATATGACTGTTATTCAGATTCATATTTCACTTGAAATACACATGTCAAAGAAAACAACTACAACAAAAACCTTACTGTGTAGCCTTGACTATGTCCCATGTGCTGTAATCATCAATATGAGTTTTCCGTCCAAGAGGTTCACCATATCCATGGTTATAATGGCTTTGGGGTTTGATTTCCTGTTAAAAAGAAAATCACACACAGGCAAGAATTGAAAAAAGAAGTACAGAAAATATTTATATATATTATAGTAGTGCTTTTTGTTGTTTGAGAAATGCTAATTACTGAAATAATTAAGTTTACCTTATCCTAAAGTCTATACTCTCATATTTATTTATTTATTTATTTATTTATTTTATTTTTTGAGATGGAGTCTCACTCTGTCGCCCAGGCTGGAGTGCAGTAATGCAATCTCAGTTCACTATAACCTCCGCCTCCCGGGTTCAAGCGATTCTCCTGCCTCAGCCTCCTGAGTAGCTGAGACTACAGGCATGTGCCACCACACCCGGCTAATTTTTTGTATTTTTAGTTGAGATAGGGTTTCACCATGTTAGCCAGGATGGTGTGGATCTCCTGATCTCGTGATCCGCCCGCCTCAGCCTCCCAAAGTGCTGGGATTACAGGCGTGAGCCACCGTGTGTGTGTGTGGCCAAGTCTACACTCTTTGGGGAAAAAGCTTGTTCAAAGAGATCTACCCATTTTACACATTCTCAAGCTAAAAAAATCTGTAAGATTAGAAACAAGTAACAACTTAGCAACTGAGGTTAATCTTCAGCTCCATAGAACTCTCTCACCTCATCATCAAATCAACTCATTCTCTCTGAACAATTTTTCTATTATTCTAGTATGACCCACAGCTCTTACACTCTACTTTTAAAACCTTCATCACATGCACTACTCTATTCCTCAAATAAACTCTAAGGTCCTAAAGGAAGGAACCTATGGATATTGTTTTTCTATTATTCTCAGATATCACCTTTCCTAAAACTCTTTCATGCTCCCAGCTACCATTAAATGATTAAGGAATGGAGCAGTGCTGATAAAAGGTAAATCTGCTTGAATAGGCCTAAAAATGTCAATATCCTTTTAAAAAGGTTTTATATAAAAATCTATACACATAAGATTTAATTTACATAAAAATTTAAATGACAGTTTCAAAGAATATTACATCCATTCAAAGCTTACATGCTGTAATTTTCTATCAAAAATACAAAATTTGCTATACATAGTCAATTTCACCAATACAACGTAGCACTAAAATACAATTGTTTCTTTTATATAAAAACAGAAAAACTGAGTTTGTTCAGCTCCAATAACATCTGTTGAAACTGCTATGTTTCTGATATTTTTCACAAACATACGTGTAAATATAAATAAAAGGAAAAATCATAAAATATTTGGAAAGAAATCCTTAGAACACTACATGCTCTCTCGCCTCTGATAAACCACCTTCCACTGATACTTAATCATAAAAGAGTATTTTACTAGAGGAAAAAGCTATTTAGCTTACTCTAGCCATTCAAATAGTGTGGGAAGTTCTAAAACTCATTCGTTTGAACCATAAATTTAGAAGACTATCAATCTGAATATTTTCAATGAAAAGGAATTTGAAAGTTTCACACAAACAAATTCTGCTTAGCATATAATCTTTCAACAAGTAAATGCTTAGTTCCTTATGAAAATGCTATAGCCAATGTTAAAATACCTCAGGAATAATAAATAATAATAAAATATCCACATTAGTAGAAGAAAGGAAATATACATCATTCTTAAGCCAAGATTCACAATATACTGCAGACAGTTCACTAAATGATTTTTTAAGAGGTTGTTCTCAAACTCCATTAAAATAGAATAGCTTAAGTAGGCTTAGTATTTTGAGTACATACAATGTTCTGAATAACTAACAAAGCAAGCCAATACATAAGACTTATCCATTCAATTTCTTTAAATCTTTTCTATTTAATTTCTCCACAGAATTCCAGTTTTCAATCTGTCTATGCTCTATATTCAGTGGGGTAAAGAAAAATACTTCTAAGCCAGTAACACTTTCTTATGTCTAAATTTTCTTTTCTGATTCTATTCTCTCCAACCACAGGGAAAATAATTTTTTTAACCTTCAACTTTGACATCTATATGGCTGTAAGATACCTGAAAAAGAATAAAAACTTGATCACAGCTTTCAGGGAGATGGAATAATGTACCCAACAAAACATGTATTGAGAGCCTATTATACATAAAGCTCTCTACAAAGAACACCGGGACCCCACCCAGGATAGGGTAAGACATGTGCAACGTTAAAGAGAGTGTCAAAAAACTCAGTAATCAAGATCAACAACAAAAACAACAACACTTTAATGTAATGTTTTTAAAACAAAACTAATGCAACACACACACACACACACACACACACACACACACACCCATGAACCAAACATCAACATTTTAAAACAGAGACAGCATCAGAATCACTAACTGTTCCTTTTGCACCAGGCTCTACTACGGCTCAGAGCATCACTGTGCATGTATACAAAATATAGTCTGTCATCCTGAAGGACTTCCAATCCAGAATGGAAAGACAAAGTAGGGAAGAAAAATAAGTCAAATATTATAAGCAAGAGCCTTCCAATAATAAGTAAACACACAGATGAAGACAACATAATATCCAAAAGGTAATAACATAACTTGAAACAACTCTGAATTTGAGAATGTGCTACGGCAAAATGCTCTTCTTTTTTACTATGGACAAATAAATTGCTTTTACATACAAATATTAATAGAATAAAAATAAGTATCTTTCTGAGGATTACTATCATAAAGTTTTCAAGTAACTTTAATTTTATTTTCATGCCCAAAGACCTCACTTACTGTACATAATGGTTAAATTGTATTCTCAGTTTGTTTCACTGACATTGCCAAATGTGAGCCTACAAATGTTACTGGAAATTAGACTTTTATCCAGTAAAATATTAAAATTAACCAGTATCAGTATCTGCTTTGTGCCACCTATAAGGTTGTTTTTACTTCTTTAGTAAAAGGTATCTGATTTTTTAAAAGATGCCTTTAATTAAACATATCTCGAATAATTCTAGAGCAGCAGAGCTATACTCACTAAAGAAAAGGTGTATAAGAAAATCTCCAACCTGCTTTATTACCAAATTTTGTAATAAAGAACTTTGTTTCTCGCTTTTAAACAGACTGGATACCGGTTTATCTCTGGGACTAGTACCCTGTCAATGTAACAAATGACAACACTCTATCAAGATAACCACAACTATCAATAGGCCTAGGAGTAACAGTTCTAATTTAAAAACATATTTTTAACATGTTCATATAAATAAGCATATCTAACAAATGTAGATAACAATTTTAAGTTAAAAATTTGCTTTTATATATTAAATATATTTTCAACATACAAATATTTAGTTAATTCAATTCTTTAAAATCCTGTACTTTTTCCTCAATGTTAATGGAAACCAAGAGGCAGTTTAATTGCTATCTCTACCAAGAAAAGCAAGATTAATTTTAAAATATGTATATGGGTCATTGTAACTTTTAAGAATACAGTAATTCCATTAGAAGCAACTTCGTGTAACAGAAAAAAAATCCTTGACTGAGGGGCTAATGAACTGAAAGTCTGCCACTCCCCTACCTAGGGAATACCTAGCAAGTCAATTAACTGCTATAGGGTACAGATCTCTCCATTGTAAAAAGGGATGAATAAAATAAGCAAAAAGTTCCTCTGAGGTGCCTCAAGGTAAGAGTGGAAGGGCTCAGAGATTTCAAACTCCACACATTCATTCCCTTATTTTGAGGCAGAGCCTCATTCTGTCACCCAGGCTGGAGTGCAGTCGCATGATCTCTGCTCACTGCAACCTCTGCCTCCCAGGTACAATTGATTCTCCTGCCTCAGCCTCCTGAGTAGCTGGGACTACAGGCGCATACCACCACGCCTGGCTAATTTTTGTATTTTTAGTAGAGACAGGGTTTCACCATGTTGGCCAGGCTGGTCTGAAACTCCTGGCCTCAAGTGATCCGCCACTTTGGCCTCCCAAAGTGCTGGGATTACAGGCATGAGCCACTGCACTCAGCCTCATTCTCATCTTAAACAAAGCACTTCGTTATTTGTTTTTAGATACTGGGTATTAAAAACTTTAAGCAAATTAAATTTAGCATAGTTTATCTGAGCAAAGGACAACTCATGAATCTGACAACACTAATAACCAGAAGAGGTTCAAGAGTGCTCAGCTTCAGAGCATGAGCACAGGGTTTCTACAGGCTGAACCTGGAAGCAAAGTAATTACTTGATTAGCCATACTAGCTATGCATTTGCCTTATTGGATCATGATCCAGTAGAAGGTCATAAGTTAGAGGTTAGTTGGCGATTTCCAACTGATAACGTCTCTAGACAGACATAAGTTTCATGTCACTGTTTTCATTGAATTGGGTTTGGGTTTGCTTATGTACGACCCCAGGACATGCAGCTTTATACAAGATTTCTTCAATTAAAGGTTTAGCTGCTTTCTAAAAAAAAAGTTCTGAAACTTCTAGATTAGACACTCTCCA
Organism: Colobus angolensis palliatus; assembly: GCF_000951035.1. Lineage (NCBI taxonomy): Eukaryota > Metazoa > Chordata > Mammalia > Primates > Cercopithecidae > Colobus > Colobus angolensis. Next base: position 160,315 of record NW_012119855.1, on the reverse strand, counting down.
AGTTCTTTCTGAGGGGAACATACAATGATTTCATATATTTTAAAAAATTATAGCCACTTGGAAGATTCTTAACATTATCTAGTTGACAGTCACAAGGTTTTTTTGTTTCTTTTAATAGCCATGGCTTTGAAGAAAACTGGAAGAAGAGAAATTACCTCCAAAATCTGCTACTATAGGTAGCAGACAGTAGACAGGAATGGTAGACTGGAATGGGAAGAACTGGGATAAGTTGAGCTGTGATAAAACACTGCGGCTAAGAGAAATCAACATGACGAGATTCGATCTCGAGGCTGTCAGGCGCGGTGGCTCAAGCCTGTACTCCCAGCACTCTGGGAGGCCGACGCGGGCGGATCACGAGGTCAAGGGATTCAGACCATCCTGGCTAACATGGTGAAACCCCGTCTCTACTAAAAATACAAAAAATTAGCCAGGCGTGGTGGCTCATGCCTGTAGTCCCAGCTACTCTGGAGGCTAAGGCAGGAGGAATGGCGTGAACCCGGGAGGCGGAGCTTGGCAGTCAGCCGAGATCACGCCACTGCACTGCACTCCAGCCTGGGCGACAGAGCGAGACTCCGTCTCAAAAAATAAATAAACAAACAAACAAAAAGCATACATATAAAGCTCCTTTTAAGAAAATTATTTCACCCCAAATTACATTTGCAAAATAAAGGCATTTTGCTACAGCCATAGAAATTGGGGGGAAAAATTGGCAACAAAGGAAAACCTAAGGTAGTGATTTCTTCTAAATTATAGGGATATCATAAGGATTTTTAAAGGAATGCTTATTGTTTATAATAAAAAGAGGGCATAGGCATAAAAATACGTAACCAAGTGAACAACAAATGGCAAGAAAAACCAGTTTCCCCTACAAAATCATAAAATAACTCTTCTAAATAAATGTAATTAGTTAACAGTGCCAGCAGATGGCACTATACTCAAGACAGACTCTTACAACCTACCTGAAACACCATGTTTTCTCGGCTTTTATTACTTTTAATTGACACATAATAATTATACCTATTTATGGGATACAGTGTGATATTTCAAAACATGTATACAATGTACAATGACCAAAACAGGATAATCAGCATATCCATCACCTCAAAATTGATCATGTATTTGTGTTGGGAACATTCAAAATCTGTGCTTCTATATTTGAAAATATACAATAAATTGTTAATTAGTCACTCTGTAGTACTACAGAACACTAGGACTTATTCCTCCTAAGTAGCTGTACTTTTATATCCATTAACCAACCTTTATCCTCCTCCTCCTCTTTCCTGCCTATAGTAACCACTATTCTACTCTCTACTTCTGAGATTAACTTCTTTAGCTTTCATGTATGGGTGAGAACATAAGGTTCATCTTTGTGATGAACTTTCTTTCACGAAAGACTGAACAAAACTGATTTAGGAAAACATTTGGGAAAATATTCATCAACCTTAGCTTCCTTAAATAATGGTTTTCACTTCATTTCCTTCTAACATTAATCCATATCTATACATGTATGTGTAACAATATATGTATTATATTGTATGTAGTGTATTGTAATGTCTTTCCACAGACATTTGATGGATATTTATTTATTCATTTATTTAGAGATAGATAGAGTCTCGCTCTGTCACCCAGGCTGAAGTGCAGTGGTATTATCTTGGCTCGCTGCAACCTCCACCTCCTGGGTTCAACTGATTCTCCTGCCTCAGTCTCCAGAGTAGCTGGGACTACAGACGAGTGTCACCAAGCTCAGCTAAATTTTTGTATTTTTAGTACAGACGGGGTTTCACCATGTTGGCCAGGCTAGTCTCAAACTCCTGACCTCAAGTGATCCACCCACCTCGGTCTCCCAGTGGGATTACAGGTGTGCTCCACCGCACCCAGCCTGATGAGCATTTAAGCACATGCCTATATGCATATGTTTCTCTCCTCTTACTATCTCTTTACAAATAAGCTTCATTTTGTATAAGAGTTCTAGATTTACAAAAACAATGTCGAGAGTAGTTCTCATATTCCCCACGCTGTTTCCCCTATTATCAACAGCTAACAGTATGATACATTACCTTTAAAGAACCAATATTGATACACTATTATTAACTAAGTCCATACTTCGAGCGGACTTCATTAGTTTTTGTCTAATGTCCTTTTTGTTCCAGGATCCCATCCAGGATACCACCTTACACGTAGTTCTCATGGTTCCCTAGGTTACTCTTGGCTGTGACGCCTCTCAGACTTTCCTTGTTTTTTGATGACCTTGAAGGTTTTGAGAATAGCTAGTCAGGTATTTTGTAGAATGGCCCTCAACTGGATTTCTTTGATTTTTTTTTTCTCATTACTAGACTGAAGTTACATGTTTTAAGGGGGAACTATTGTTTTTAATCTAACCTTATTTGTTTCAGATTTCTTTCAACACTCCTTTACAATCTTTATTTCCCCAAATGTTTATGTATTTTTACATAGTCTGTAATCATAGTACTCACACCATTAATATTCCTCCCTTTTATGTTTCTTTATGCCATTACATATAGTTTTTATAAGTACTGCTTTGAACCGTTAGTCACTCTGCATATACCAATATATACCACTGCATATACCAATGTATCAAAATGTTCTGAAACATTTCCCAATTGCTGAACATTTTTAGGTTATTCTTACATGTCCTAACTGAGCTGAGATTGTGTATTTTAGGCATTCCTCTTCTCTGTCTTCCCCTAACATTCTCTTCACCATTAAACTTTAAGCTATGACAGGGTGGGAATCCTATCTTAATCATTTGTATATGCCCAGTGTAGGACAGAGCCTAGCACAAATAATACTGGTCTCCTTAAATGAAAGAATAAAAGGATGAATTTTTCCTCACTACAACTCATTTAATATTTCTTCATTTTAACTGGGGTAAACTCCTAGAGACGGATTCTTAAAGGGTATGAATATTTTTATGGTTCTTAACATGGCATCTAAATTGTTTTGCAAAAGAATTATAATCTGAACAGCAATACGTGATTAACTATTTCTCCATAAACTCACTAGTACTGGGTGTTATTTTTAAATTCTCCACTACTTAAATAGAGTAAGAAAGACTTGCTGGGCGCAGTGGCTCATGCCTGTATTCCCAGCACTTTGGGAGGACAACGCGGGCAGATCACCTGAGGTCAGGGGCTTGAGATCAGCCTGACCAACATGGCGAAATCCCGTCTCTACTAAAAATACAAAATTAGCTGGGCGTAGTGGCTCATGTCTGTAATCCCAGCTACTCAGGAGGCTGAGGTAGGAGAATCACTTGAACCCAGGAGGCGGAGGTTGCGGTGAGCAGAGATTGTGCCACTGCACTCTAGCCTGGACAACAAGAGCAAAACTCCGTCTCAAAAAAAAAAAAAAAAAGACTTGCAAATGCAACTTTAAATATATTTTCCTATCCTATTTCATCTTTTGGGAATTACCTGTTCATATCTTTTGGTCATTTTATTGTACTTGACTCCTGAAATTTGCTTAATATATTTGAATTAGACTTTTATACATATATATATGATTAAATATTAATCTTTTTCATACTGATCTAAAGACATCTGTTCCATGTTTAGAACTGTTCATTTATGCTTTCAATATAATTCAGATATTATACCCTTTATAGCCACATGTATTAATCTTTTCCTTGTGCTTTTTTGGTTTTCATTTTTATATTTCAATACTGCTACAATTATTAGTGCTATTCATGAAATATTTTCATTTCTCTTCTCAGGCACAAGGTTGAACTGTACACCCTTGGCCCTCTGAAAGACAAGTGTGCCCAAGTGATTGACCATGTGATCTTAACCAATGGAATATGAATAAAAAGGATCTATTGCTTTCAGAGAACAAGTTTAAGAGTCAATATGCAATTCCCCAGTCTTTCTTTCCAACTGCCAAAGAGATTGGCAATCTTCTCGAGAGTAGAGATAATCACTGGATAGAATAGCTACTATCCAACCCAAAATGTATGTGTAGCATAAACTACTAACATTTTTTTAAGGGACAGGGTCTCACCATGTTGCCCAGGCTAGAGTATGGTGGCTATGCACAGACGTGATCATCACCCACTACAGCCTCGAACTCCTGGGCTCAAGCAATCCACCTGTCTCAGCCTCCTGAGTAGTTGGTACTACAGGTGCACACCACCGCGCTCAGCTAAGCCACTGAAATTTAAGGTTGTTACTGCAGCAAAACATAGCTTATCCAGACTAACATGATTCTGAGAGTTGTTTAGTTTGATAAACAACTAAATGGATAAATGAATCTATATAAATTTGGGAAATGGATCTATATAAATCATTTTCATTGTATTTTGAAGCTGGTTATAACGTAGTATACGGTTTTACCACTAATGTTCACAGATTTATCTTATATGCAGCCACGATGTTAAACTATCATCTCTGATTTTAGGTATCTTTGAATATTGTAAGAATACAAGTACTATCAACTCTCCTGCACGTGCAAGAGAGAGAGAGTGTGTGTGTGTGTATTTGCACTCCATGGCCGATGGCATTGGCAAAAACATCAAATGCAATATTGGAAAAGTAAAATGAGAATAGTTCCTTATTTCCATATTATTTTTCCTCCATTTTTAATACTTAATGTATTTAGTGTTTCTTCATTATAAAGTTGTTCAATCACTCTTATTCAAATATATTCCAGGGAATGCATAACACTGTATATGGATTAAAATGCCCACTTGATTGGGCATAAAAATGCCAACAGGCTCTTACATTATAGAATACGGCCAATTTAATATTTCATTTGAGATTCTCAATTTCATCCTGTAAAGATTATGACTAGTATTATTTTTATGTTATCTCCTAGTTGATATTATGAAAGTGACCTTCACTCTTCCCCTTGACCTCCCTTCTCCACCACAGGCCAAACTGTTCTTATCAGCAGCCCACACTCAAGTCGTGGCCACATTTCCACTAGGTCCTAGAAAACTAGGGCAGACATAAAATCACTCTGGAAAATTCCAAGGAAAAAGTACCTTCTAAGTATTTTAATTTAAATTGTTTTATTTTGGTTTTTTAAATGTTTGCCTCAAGTGCACGTGTAAATTATTTAAATGTAATTACCAAAATGTAATTTGAATGGCAAAGAAACATAGCTGAAAATCCTAAAAAGTAGTGTAAACTATCTCTTAGAAGAAGTGCAAAAACACCATCTTTGACTGAGAATAAACAAAGACATTTAGGCATCTAGTTCAGCAGGCAACCGAGATCAATCAGGGAGTTTTGAGGAAGGAAGTAACAGAATTAGATATACAATTTTAATAGATCATCTAAAGATTTTTTTTTCCTTTCCACCATTCCCACAATTTATACTTCTGCCTTTCCTGTGCTGTTTACTAGAAGGCATTTGTAACTATCAAAATGTCCAAGCTAGAAACATTCAGCTGGGTGCAGTGGTACATACTTATAATCCCCACAACTCATGAGGCTGATGAGGAAGGATCACATGCAGCTAGGAGTTTGAGACCAGTCTAAGGAACATAGTGAGACTCTGTCAAAAAATAAAAATTGAAAAGGCCAGGCACAGTGGTTCACGCCTGTAATCCCAGCACTTTGGGAGGCCATGGTGGGTGGATTGCTTGAGTTTAGGAGTTCGAGACCAATGTGACCAACATGGTAAAACCACATCTCTACTAAAAATACAAAAATTTAGCCAGGTGTGGTGGCAGGTGCCTGTAATCCCAGCTCCTCAGTGGGCTGAGGCAGGTGATTCACTTCAACCCAGAAGAGGCTGTAGTGAGCCAAGATCGTGCCACTGCAACACAGCCTGGATGACAGAGCAAGACTCTGTCTCAAAAATAAATAACTAAAAATAAAAAAATTAGCTGGGCTTAATGGCATGCACCTGTAATCCCAGCGACTCAGGAGGCTGTGATGGGAGGATCACTTGAGCCTACAGTAAACTGTGATCACACCACTGCACTCCTGGGCAACAGAGCAAGACCCCAGCTCTTCAAAAAAGAACAAAGAAAAAGAAAACTCATTCCCCCTTGATTCTTTATCCCACAGCTTCAAATATTCACCAAGTCACAATCCTTCTTTTCTCAAAACAAATCTGTCCCTTCCTCTGTATCAGTATTCTCACAAATGGTCTACCCATATTACTGTCCCTATCACTCCCTTACTTAAAATCCTTAAAATCATACATATAGGGTAAAGAGAGTACATTTCAGCAGTCATACAAAATACTTCATGAAGTGGTCCCAATTTGCTTTTTCCAGCTTTAGTATCCACTGTTCCCTTCTACACATCCTACACATTTACGTGCACCAGTCATTCCAAGAAGTCATGCACTTTGAAAAACCTCAGTATCTTTGTGCTCATGTTAGCTATTCTACTTAAAAGACACACTCCATCTCAGGCTCAGGCAAACCTTTACAAATTATAATTCAATTCACAATTCAAGAGTCACCATAGCCTTCTTTGTCCCACGCAGTTAAATGACCTATTTTGTGTGCCCCTGTGCTATGCAAATAAATTATTACAGAGGACTACGGATGGTGGACAATAATTTTTTCAAGTTTACAATGGGTTTATCAGGACATGACCACCATCATAAGTAGAGAGGTATCTGGACTCACAATGGTTCAACATAATTTTTAACTTTATGATGGATTTAACAGAGTATTAAATGCATTTCTGACTTATGATGAGTTTAGGGGGATGTGGTCCCATCGTAAGGTGAGGCGTATGAGGGGACCTCAAAAAGTTTGCAGAAAAAAATGGAATCAAAAGATTAAAAATACAAACTTCACTTCTCAACATAATAAAGCCCCATCAAGTTCAAGACACTTTTGTAAATGATATCAGTCATTCAGTCCACCCCTAAAAAACTGAAGGTCCTGAGAATTTAACCATGTCAATGCAATATTTTTCACATTATTACCTGAAAAAAATAGGTGCCCTTTAAAGATTTTTTAAGATTAGGGAACAAAAAGAAGTTAGAAGGAGCTAATTCAGAACTGTAAGGTGGATGTCTAATGATTTCTCATTGAAACTCCGAAAACTGTCCTTTCTGATGAGAGAAAATAGTAGGAGCATTGTCATAGTAGAGAAGGACTCTCTGGTAAAGCTTTCCCAGGCATTTTCTCTGCTAAAGCTTTGGCTAGCCTTCTCATAATAAGCAGATGTTGTCATTCTTTGGCACTCCAGAAAGTAAACAAGCAAAATGCCTTGAGCATCCAAAATTCTGTTACCACAACCTTTACTCATGACTTTTTGCTTTTGCTTTGAGTAGACCACTGGTAGCCACTGCTTTGATTGTGCTTTGTCTTCAGGATCATACTGGTAAAGACATGTTCATCTCCTGTCACAATTCTTCAAATAAATGCTTCAGGATCTTGATTAAAAACTCTGCTCTTATCTGCAGCCAGTATGTATGCAAGGGTTTTGGCACCCATCTTGTGGAAAGTTGGCTCAGCTTCTTCAGTCAGAATTGTATAAGCTGAACCAGTTGAGATGTCATGTCTCTGGTGTTGGTTCTTGTTTCTGCTATTAATCCTCCACCCTGTTCAATTAGGGCATGAACAAGATGAATTTTTTCCTCACAAATTGACGTCGATGGTCTTCTGCCGCCGGCTTCATCTTCAACATCATCTTACCCTTTCTTAGAACAAGTTATCCATTTATATACTGCTGATTTCTTTGGGGCATTGTCTCCATAAACTTTCACAAAGCATCAATGATTTCACCATCTTCTACCCGAGCTTCACCATAAATTTGATGTTTGTTCTTGTTTTGATTTTAGTAGAATTCATGTTGCTCTGATAAGGGCTCTTTTCAAACTGATGTCTTATCCTTCTCAATGCCTCAAACTAGATCTGGTTTAGACATGTTACAACAAGTTAGTTAAAAGTTTATTTTGGTGCAAAAAAAAATTTGAAATCCACGTATTTTTCATAATATACATTTTCCATAAACTTTTTGAAACCTGTATATATTGTGTGGTGGTATATGTGCTAGTTTAGTATTGTTGCTCTAATAAATTACCACAAACTTAGTGGTTTAAAACAACACAAATTCATTATCTTACAGTTCTGGAGATGAGAAGTCCAAAATCATCACTAGGCTAAAGTCAAAATGTCAGCAGGGCCACACACTCTGCGCCCTCCAGAGGCTCTAGGGGAGAATCTGTTCCTTGCCTCTTCTACCCCTCTTGCGTACTGGCATAATCAAGGCCAACATTTTCAAATCTCTCTCCACTGTTTTTACATTGCCTTCTCCTCTGTGTATATGTTCAAATCTCCCTCCACCTCCCTCTTACATGGACATATGTGATTACATTTAGGGCTCAGCTAACCAAAATAATCCCTCCATCTCAAGATATTTAATTATCTCTGTAAAAACTCTTTTTCCTGATAAGGTAACATTTATAGGTTCCAGAGATTAGGACCTGATATCTTTGAGAAACCATTATTGTGCCTACTAAAGGATGAAAATAAGAGTGGAGAAGTGAGAAGAGATAAAATCTGTATTCCATGGTGATACGGTTTGGCTCTGTGTCCCCATCCAAATCTCATCTTGAATTGTATTCCCCAGGTATTGAGGGAAGCACCTGATGGGAGGTGACTGGATTATCGGGGCAGTTTCCACTATATTGTTCTCATGATAATGAGTTCTCATGAGATCTGATGGTTTCATAAGCATTCGACAGTTCCTCCTTCACGTACCCCACTCCTCTTTCCTGCCACCACGTAAGACATGCCTGCTTCCCCTTCCACTATGATTGCAAGTTTCCTGAGGCCTCCCCAGCCATGTGGCACTGTGAGTCAATTAAATATCTTTCCTTTATAAATTACCCAGTCTCGGGTATTTCTTTATAGCGGTGTGACAACAGACTAACACACATGGCTGGAGTTTTGTAGTTTTCTTTTAGCTATCAAATACCCTCAATCATGGGAGAAGCCTAACCTTGGGGTCTCTCTTGTGGGACATTTTGAGAGAGAGGTGAAATTCACCCTGTGGGGACTGACTAACTTTCTACTTGATCAAACTTTCGTCAGGCTCCTCTGAGCCCTCTTCTCAACTAGGCCTCAATGTTGGCCCTTGCATTTGGGGGCCTGCATATCCCAATTTTTGTAAGCATTCTGCTAAGTCAATTAGAGAGAATTCCCCACCCTCAGTATCTGATGACCTTGGCCTGCCTGGTCAAGCAGGCAGGCCAAGGTCATCAGATACTGAGGGTGGGGAATACTGACCAGGCAGGCCAAGGTCATCAGATACTGAGGGTGGGGAATTCTGTTAAGTTGTTTTAGCAAGAATCCCCTGCCCTTGATGTCTTCTCTTGGTAATTTTCCATCTGCTAACACCCCTCATTCTTCTTGTTGACTACAAATCCCCACCTGTCCTTGCTGTATTTGGAATTGAGTCCAGTTCTATACTGAGGTATCTTTTCCACTATTGCAAAGTTCCTGAATAAAATCTGTTGTTTACCACTTCAGTCACTGTCCAGTTCTGGCTTTCTCTGACAAGACTTCCCTCTGTAACATTCTCTGGTACAAACGAGACATTCTCCAGCACAATTCTTAAAACTCTTCCTCAGCTTCTACTCTAGTGGCACATACCTGAGGTTGTGTCTGCTGAGCAGGCAACTTTCTTTGTTAAGTTTCTTTCAAGATGGCACTAGACTGAACAGCCTCTAAACTGTTTGCCTGGCCCAAAGGAAACGCTCTGGATTCAATATCACCAGACACATAGCGAAAGCCCTCTCTTCCAGCTTCTCCACGGCAAAGCTATTTTATATATCCATTACATTTATTCTTCTCCAGGAATGCAGCAGCAGGCCCCAGTCTCTGGGTCTTCCATAACTCCAGGAGACCCAAATCACACTTTTCCCAAGAATTCTCTAACACTTTACTCAGGTAACATTCCAGAGAGGGAGGCCTAACTATTTTCTGCAACTCAGCAGGCATCCAGCTAAAGGACCATCTTCCTTCCTGAAAAGTTCCCCAATCTCTCAGAGAAATTGTTTTTCACTCACAGGGAAGATAATATAAAAACTACAGCACTCCATTTTGAGCTGCTATCTCTTCAAAGAATCCTTCCTCACATTAAATTCTTTTTTTGTCCTGTATAGGCTGGAGGTGCTAAAGTTCCAGAACAGATCATGGCCACTTGCCAACAAATTCAACACCATCTCTTTACAATGCAGGGAACCTTTATCAGTTACTATCCTTAGCTTTAGGCTCCAGGAAAAATGCTAAGGTGACAAGAAAAGACCCACTTAACACTCAGTTATATACAAATACATCATACAGTACTTATCCTATCACACCCAGAATTTTTCAGTTAACATTACATTTTTGAGATTTATCTGTGCTGATACATGTAGCTCTACTTTATTCAATGTAATTGCTAAATGGTATTACATCACATGAATAAGCCAGATATATTCTCCTACTGTCTTAGTCCACTTTGTGTTGCTATAATAGAATACTACGGACTGCGTAATTTGTAAAGAAAATAAAGTATTTCTTACAGTTCTGAAGTCTGAGTAGTCCAAGGTGAAGGGGCCCACATCTGGCAAGGCCCTTCTTGCTGCATCATCCCATGGTGGAAGGTGCAAGGGCAAGAGAGCATGAGAGAGCAAACAAGAGAGGACTAAACTCGTTTTTAGAACAACCCACTCTCGAATAACAAACTCACTCTCTTGATAAGGACATTAATCCATTCATGAAGGCAGAGCCCTCTTAGCCTAATCACCTCTCAGCAGTCCCACCTCTTAATACTATCACAATGGCAATTAAATTTCAACATGAGTTTTAGGGGAGACATTCAAAACAAAGCACCTATTAAAATACAAGTCGTGGGGGGAGTGGGGAGAGATAGCATTAGGAGATATACCTAATGTAAATGACGAGTTAATGGGTGCAGCACATCAACATGGCACATGTACACATATGTAAAAAATCTGCACGTTGTGCACATGTACCCTAGAACTTAAAGTATAACTAAAAAAAGAGTCAACAAACAAATAAATAAATGAAATACAAATCACTTACACTTTTTGCTACTACAAACCATATTGCAATGAACAATCTTATACGGGTCTCATCTGTAAAAGTTTCTCTAGGGTAAGTACATATTAGTATTAATAGAACTTACGAGTATCTTCAACTATCTTTCAAGGTAGTAGTAACAATTTATGCTCTCACTAGTAATGTGTGAGTTCTCTTTCACTATACTTGGATTTATCAGACTTCTTAATTTGGGGAGATCCAATGGCTACCAAATTTTATCTTGTTTGATTTATATTTCCCTGAAGAAAAGCTAAGAAGTTGATCAAAGAGAGATCAACTAAATCAATGCTATTGAAAAGTCAGGAAGAATGAAGACTGCAAGTAATCATTAGATTTAACAATACAGAGGTCACATTACTTTGAAAGTGGGGCATGTTAGACTGCAGTTGACTTAAGAAAAGATGAGAGAAAAGGAACTGGGAACAGCAAGTACAGACAACTTTTTAAGAATTTTACTACAAGAAAGTTGGGCCAGTAGCCAAAAGTGACAAGCAATCAAAGAAAAATAAAGTTTTTTATTTTGCTTTTGTTTTCTAAGATGAGAGAAATTATCACTAACAGAAATGATCTGGTAGAGCCAAAACTAATGATGTTAAGTGTAGAAAACTGCTGGAGAGGTACCCTTAAGTGGGCATGAGGAGACAGAAATTAGTGTAACCAAACATGTACAGTATCTTTTATGCTGGAAACTACAAAACACCAATAAAAGAAGTCAAAGAACATCTAAATAAATAAGGAGGCATGCCATAATGACGGACTGGAAATTTTAACATGGTAAAAACTGTCAATTCTCCAACTGACATATAAATTTAATATTAGAATCCCAGCAAGTAGACAATAGACAAGTTTAACCTAAAATTTACATAGTTAGTAAAAGAAAACAAATAGCTAAAACTATTTTGAAAGAGATGAATAAAGTGAGAAGCAGCAAACTACTAAACTTCAAGACCTATTATATAGCTACAGTAATCAAGACTGTGTAGTATTGGCTGAGGGATACATAAATCAATGAAACAGAAGACCCAGAAATAAAAACAAATATGCTCAACTGATTTTTTACAACAATGTAAAAGCAATTCAATGGAAGAAATGTTACTAAAGCAGCTGGATATCCATAAGCAAAAAAAAAGAAAAAAGAACTTTCACACTTTATACAAAAATTAACTCAAAATTAATCATGAACTTGAATGTTAAAAGCAAAATTATAAACTTAAAAAAAATAGAAGACAATCTTTGGGATCTCAGGCTAGGCGAAGAAAACTCAGACTTGACATGAAAAGCACAATCCATAAAAAGAAAAATTGGTCAAATAGACTTTATCAAAATTAAAACTTTCGTTCTGAGAAAGACTCTGTTATGAGGCTGATGTGGTTTGGTTGTGTCCCCACCCAAATCTCATCTCGAATTGTAGTTCCCATAATTCCCACCTGTCATGGGAGAGAACCGGTAGGAGGTAATTGAATCATGCAGATGGGTCTTTCTCATGCTATTCTAGTGAGATAGTGAGTAATCTCACAAGACCTGATAGTCTTATAAATGGGAGTTCCCCTGCACACACTTTCTTGCCTATCACCATGTAAAACGTGACTTTGCTCCTCCTTGCCTTCTGCCATGATTGTGAGGCCTCCCCAGCCATGTGTAACTGTGCATCAATTAACCTCCTTCCTTTATAAATTAGCTGGTCTTGGGTATGTTTTTATTAGCAGCGTGAGAACAGACTAATACAAAGGCTGAAAAGACAAGCTACAGACTGGGAGAAAATAATTGCAAATCATAACAAAGTACTAGTGCCTAAGATATAAAAACAGCTCTCAAAACTTGACAGTAAAATAAATAATCAACTAGGAAATAGGCAAGAGACACTATTATCGGCTGAAACGTATACCCCCAAAACTCATATGTTGAAGCTCTAACCCCTGTACCTCAGAACAGATTGTATTTGGAGCTAGGGCCTTTAAAGAGGTGATTAAATTAACATGAGGCCATTGGGTGGGCCCTAATCCAATGTGATTGCTGTCTTTTTAAAAAGGAGAAAATTTGGATACATAAAGAGATCATGTGAGAGTATGAGAACGCAGCCATCTGCAAGCTAAGGAGAGAAACTTCAGAAGAAACTTGATCTTGGACTTCTAGCCTCCAAAACTGTGGAGAAAAAAATTTTCCATTGTTTAAGTCACCCAGTTTGTAGCATTCTGTTACGGCAGCCCTGGCAAAGTCATACAGATGTGAAGAGACACTTCGATAAACAAGATATACAAATGGCAAATATGCACATGAAAAGATATTTAACATCATCTGCCATTAGGGAAATGCAAATTAACATGACAATGACTTATCACTTACCTATAAGACCCGGCTAAAATTAAAAAGTGTCAAAAATTTCTTTATTATGGTTGCTGACTCAGCATCCATTTTTTAGATCTAACATAAGTTATCTGAAACCCAGCTACAGCCCACTATCTTTGGCCTAGTTAAAACTTCCCGGTCAGGCGCAGTGGCTCACACCTGTAATCCCAGCACTCTGGGAAGCCGAAGCAGGCGGATCACCTGAAGTCAGGAGTTTGAGACCAGCCTTGCCAACATATCATGAAACCCCATCTCTAGTAAAAAATACAAAAATTAGCTGGGTGTGGTAGTGCATGCTTATAGTCCCAGCTACTTGGGAAGCTAAGGCAGGAGAGTAGGAGAATCGCTTGAACCCACCTGGCAGGCAGAGGTTGCAGTGAGCAGAGATCGCACCACTCTATTCCACCCTGGGTGGGAGCAAGACTCCGTCTCAAAAAAAAAAATAAAAAACAAAAAACCTTCCCTTGCCTGTGTGATTGTCTGCAATATAGACTTGTTCATCTCACTGACCAAAAAGTCAATATTCCCCACAGCTGCTGACCCCAATGAAAACCTAATGATCAACACCAGAGTCATGTAAATAAGATCTCCCTTCACGAGTGTTTGCTTTAAACTAGCCAATCCACAACCCCCACAAGAAAGCCTGTAGGATAATGCCCATGTACTTTAAAAAACGCACAGTCCCACCGATAGCCCCTTTTCCCTCTCACTCTCTCTCTCTCTCTCCCCCCCACCTAAGCTCCCGGCATCCTTCCTTAAGCTTAACCTCTCTGGGCCCTATGAGCAAATCTCGTTTCATTCTGGTTTCACTTCCTCATGTGTCTCATCTGACACACACGCACAAACCTAACTCATCTCCCCAATCCCTGCGAGGGCTCTCCTAGAGAGTGAGGCTACTTGCCTTATGGCCCTTTCAAAATAGAGACCCTAAGACCAATTAGAAAGTAAATACAATAATAAAAATCATAACAAAGTGACAATACCAAATGCTGGTCAGGATGCAGCTCTCCCTCACCCTCACTCATATACTGCTGATTGGAATGTAAAACGTACAGCTACTCAGGAAAACAGCTTGTCAGTTTCTTACAAACATTAAGACACAACTACCATATGACCCAGTAATTGCACTCCCAGAGGAAGGAAAATTTATGCTTACGTGAATACTTGTACACAAATGTTTAAAGCAGTTTAATTTCTAATAACCAAAACCTGGAAACAACCCAGATAATCTTCAATGGGTGAATGATTAACACATCATGGTACATCCATACCGTGGGATACTATTCAGTAACAAAAAGGAACGAGGTACTGATACAACAACCTGATGACTCGCCAGAGAATTATGTTGAATGAGAAAACCCAATCCCATAAGAGTACATACTACATGATTCCACTTATATAACATTCTTAAAATTACAAACTAATGGAAATGGAGAACAGGTTAGTGATTGCCAAGAGTTAAGGAGAGGCTAGGGGCTAGAAGGAAGACCACACGGGTATAAAAGGGCAATATGAAGAATCCTTATTTGGAAGGAAATGTGCTGTATCTTGACTGTACCAATGTTAATTTCCTGGTTGTGCTATTATATACTCTCCTATCATGTCTTATCCTATGCTGTCCTATCCTATACTACAGTGTCCTATAATTTTGCAAGGTATTACCACTGAGAGAACCAAGGTAAAGGGCACATGAGATATCTCCATGTTATTTCCTATAACTGCATGTGAATCTACAATTATCTTAAAATTAAAAGTTAAGGAAAAGTTATCAACTTGAGCATTTAAAATGTGCACAATTTATCATAAAATATGCCTCAATAAAAAGTTATACAGAAAAAGCATTTTTAATACATGTTTTTTTAAAAACTATCCAGAACAATGCTGTCCAATTGAACTTTCTGTATATAGATTATTGACATGTTCTATAATTCTGTGCTACCTCAAACAACAGCCACTAGCCACACATAGCTAATAAACACTTGAAATGTGACTTGTATAACTGAAAAATTGAATTTTAAATTTTATTCATTTTAATTAAATTTATTTTTTTTTTTTTTTTTTTTTTTTGAGACGGAGTCTCGCTCTGTCTCCCTGGCTGGAGTGCAGTGGCGCGATCTCGGCTCACTGCAAGCTCCGCCTCCTGGGTTCCCGCCATTCTCCTGCCTCAGCCTCCCGAGTAGCTGGGACTACAGGCGCCCGCAACCGCGCCCAGCTAATTTTTTGCATTTTTAGTAGAGACGGGGTTTCACCGTGGTCTCGATCTCCTGACCTTGTGATCCGCCTGCCTCGGCCTCCCAAAGTGCTGGGATTACAGGCTTGAGCCACCGCGCCCGGCCCCATTTTAATTAAATTTAAACTGTCACATGTCAGTGGTGGTCACCACTGAACAATGCAGGTCCAGACACTACAAATAACAGGGAAGATCGTTATGTGCTAAAATAGAGCTATGTCCAAACTGTATTGAGAAAAATACAGATTTTATAACATAACATTTATGTACTAAAAACAAGGAAATAAATATATATGAACATGTATGTAAAATATACATTTAAATGTATAAGCATAGAAAATTCTGAGTGTACTCAAAAGTAATATTTACCCATGAGGAGTGAGAGAAGTTTGTGCTTGCTGGGACAGGGAACTGTGGGACTTTCACCTTGAACTATATATCCTTCTGTACTACTTAAATTTTTTACAATAATCATGTGTCACCTTTAAGGCTAAAAAAAACCCATGCTGAAACTTAAATTTCTGATACCTTTAAAATTATCTATACATTATTCAACAGTATAGAATGAATCAGATGTTAGGATAATAATGTTCAGAAAGTTTAAGTTTATATATGGTCTGCTATGCTAGAAGACTAGATTCTAGTTTGTCAAGAACTTTTTTTTCCAACTGTACCCTTTTTTGGGACTTGATTACATCAATTATTCAATGGAAAAAGGACACAAATAAGAAAAAAAAGTTTACATAATGGGAATTTCTGAAATCATGCTAATTAACCTCTCACAAACAGGTGGAAGATTCTGGCTATTTATATTATGAGTGGTCAAAGAGAAAGCAAAATTTCC
>NW_012119855.1:139613-142469 GCF_000951035.1 Colobus angolensis palliatus | reverse complement strand
AAAAAAAAAAAAAAAAAGAAAACACTGTCTAGAATTTATTCATGATTATATTTACAGAATTAAAAATAAAGATTAATGAATATTTATAATTTCAGTGAAAGAACATAGGGAAGTAAAATTCTAGGGTTAAAAACAGGATTAACAGCAGTGTACATGCTCTCTTAAAATCTTGGAACTGCAGAAAGAAAGTAAAGATTATAAAACAATAGCTAACTCCATCTGCCAGGTATTGTTCTAATTTTTACTTAGAGACAGAATTTCATAAAACCGAAAGATGACATTGATTATAATATGCACCATTACTGTATGTACCACTAAGAAAATTCTGCCAACTGAACTGAATGCTTTTTTATCACTTCAAATTTTTACTTCTACTAATTAAAGGATTATTTACACTAATTGAAAAATATTCTATAGACTTACTTGGATTTTTAAAACATCACTCTTTTGGCTATATCAAAAGGAGAAAAACAAATCAGTTATTGTATTGCTAAAACTTGTTCATGCTCAAGGTTAGCCTCTTTGGAATCACTGTTCAACTTAGAGTTGTTAATACCGTGTTTTTCATCACAATATTGTTTATGAGCCACCAAGAACACTGAAATACAGCATTTCTTAAAAGAATGTCACTATTATCTCTGGGATTTCCTTCTCCAAGCCACTGACACATATTCCACAAGTTTTAATGATTTTCTTGATCTTCTGGAAGTTACCAACAGTTTTCAGAAAACAATCAGTAATCAAACTCTTTTCTAAAATTCTGTTTAAATGGATTGCTAATGAAATGGGGGCAGCAGGTGTACAATTGTGCTATCAGGAATAACTACAAAGAGGCCAGGCATGGTGGTCCCAGCACTTTGAGAGGCCAAGGTAGGTGGACTGCTTGAGCCCAGGAGTTCAAGACTAGCCTGGTCAACATGGCAAAACCCTGTCTCTACTAAAAATACAAAAAATTAATCAGGCATGGTGGTGCATACCTGCAGTCCCAGCCACAGTAAGATTCTGTCTCAAAAAAGAAAAAGAAAAGGAATAACCACAAAGATGCCACATGCACAGGCACTGACAGTCACTATTGCAATTTGGCTAAAGCAACAGACACCATCAACTATAAGTCACAAATCCCAATTTCAGAGATATTAAAATGTAAAACGTATACAAATTAAAATCTACAAAAGGTATATTAACTCGTTTAATCTCATAAGGACCCTAAGAAGTAGGTGTTACTAACCCCACTTTCCAGATAATAAAACTGAGGTACCCAGAAGATTAAGTAATTTGCCCAAGATCATAGAGTTACTAATTGCTGGATGAGGCATTTGAGGTACATTATTCTCCCTGAAATGTATTCCAAAACAGCTGTACCAAGTAGGAGAATGTGGTCCAGTAACAAATCTTTAGAAGAGATTTACAGATAATACAAATGATAGTAGGACTCTTCAAAAATATTTAAACTTGAGACACCTATAATTCAATCAGCACTATCTGTCCTCTCATCAGCTCTGCCACAGATTTAATACTGAAACTACTCATCTCCATCCTTATTTACATCTAGGGTTATTTCAACAAGAGACACCCGCTGTCAAAGGTTGTTGGGGGGGGCACGTGTGTGTGTGTGTGTGTGTGTGTGTGTGTGTGTACATATTCCTTTTTTTGAGACAGGGGCTTGGTGCTCAGTAACGGACGCTGGAGGCTGGAGTGCAGTGGCACAATCACTGCTCACTGCAGCCTCAACCTCCTGGGTTCAGGCAATCCTCCTGCCTCAGCCTCCTAAGTAGCTGGGACTACAGGCATGCATCACCACACCCAGCTAATTCTTTTATTTTTTGTAGAGACAGGGATCCCACTATGTTTCCCAGGCTGGTCTGGAATTGCTAGGCTCAAGCGATCCTCCTACCTCCGCCTCCCAAAGTGCTGGGATTTACAGGTAGGAGCCACCACTCAGCCAAAAGTATATTTTACCTTATTAATTTATACTAAGCAAAACAATAGACTGAATAAAAGAAAATTTCAAAGAGAAGGACTTTTACGGAAATGTAGTTTTATTATTTCAAGTAAAAAGGTTACTAAAAGAAGTGGCCTTAGAGCAACTGCTAAAAATGAATCCTCCCCTAGTTACTTTAATAACAAGAACTGATAGTTAATTCTAATAAAGTTTTCCTACTATATGGTAAAAAATAAGTAAAAAATAAATTGTGTTTTGACCTATTCATGTATACGGCAAAGTACATATAAGGATTATGGGCTTGGGAGTAAGAGTTTAGGTTCTAATATAAACTATGACAACTTTCTAATGATGTGAACCTGAGTAAACTACTTCACCTCTCTTGAGTCTGTTTCCTAATCTGTAAACAGCTCAACATATACACTTTGCAGAACTACTGTGAAAAGTAAATGAGCAAAACTTGGAAGCAATTAAGACATCCTTCAGTGGGTGAATGGATCTGATACATCCAGAATATGAAATATTATTCAGCACTAAAAAGAAATGAACTATGAAGCCATGAAAAGACATGGAGGAACTTTAAACGAATATTACTAAGTCAAAGAAACCAATCCCAAAGGGTACATACTGCATGATTGCAACTATATGATATTCTGGAAAAAAACAAAACTAAGGAGACAGTAAAAAAAATCAGGGATAGGTGGGAAGGACATATGAATAGGCAGAACACAGATTTTTAAGGCCATGGAACTATTCTATATGGCAACATAATGGCAGACACACATTACTCTTAAAGTGTTAAGAACTGGCCGGGTGCAGTGGCTCACACCTGTAAGCCCAGCACTTTGGGACATCCAGGCTGGCAGATCACCTGAGGTCAGGAGTTGGAGACCAGCCTGGCCAACATGGTGAAA
>NW_012119855.1:138669-138973 GCF_000951035.1 Colobus angolensis palliatus | reverse complement strand
CACTGCACTCCAGCCTGGAGACAAAGCTAAACTCCATCTAAAAAAAAAAAAAAAAAAACAAGTGTTAAGAACCATAGAATATACAACATGAAAAGTGAGCCCTAATGTAAACTATGGCCTTTGGGTGATAACGATGCATCAATGTAGGTTCATCTCCCACAACAAGTGTACCACGCTGGTGTAGAACGTCCATACTGGGGGAGGTTATGCACGTGTACAGGCAGGGAGCATATGGGAACTCTCTGTACTTTCTGCCCAATTTGGCTACCAACGTAAAACTGCTCTTAAAAAATTAAGTCTGTTC
>NW_012119855.1:122894-133354 GCF_000951035.1 Colobus angolensis palliatus | reverse complement strand
AAACTAGCTGGGCGAGGTGGTGGGCGCCTGTAGTCCCAGCTACTCGGGAGGCTGAGGCAGGAGAATGGTGTAAACCCGGAGGCGGAGCTTGCAGTGAGCTGAGATCCGGCCACTGCACTCCAGCCTGGGCCACAGAGCGAGACTCCATCTCAAAAAAAAAAAAAAAAATTAAGTCTGTTCAAAAAATTTAAAAACAAAACACAAATGAGAGCATTTGTAACCACAGCTAGCTAGTGCCTAGAAAATCCAACTCTATCATCTCTATCACACAATACAACCTGGATTACTACTTAACCTTTCTATACCTCTGTTTCCTCATTTGTAAAATAGGTATAAAAAGCTGTGAGGATTAAATGAATGAATATATATGCAAAATTTTTAGGACAGTGCCTGGCTCACATTTATAATTTGCTGGCATCTATGTCCTTGCTACATGGAAGACAGCAGCTGCTCTGCATTTGGAGAAAATGAAGCTGAAAGGGAGACAGGGAGGAGAGATAAGAGAGTTTTGGTGGCATTCTCAGCTCAGGTTCCAGTTGTCCTTGATTTCAACTGCATCCCTGCATCCTGAGTTTAGGTTATCTGAGACAGTAAATTCCCTTTTTTGCCCAACTATGTTTCAATAAGGTTGCTGACATCGCAACAAGAGGATCCTTACACAACAAGAAACTTCTGTCTTCAACTCAAAGAACTTTTTTTTTTTCCCATGAGAATAGGGATAGTTTTGGTAACTACCAATTTTGTTCATCAGTTTTGTTCAAACCTGATTAAATCCTTCATAAATTAATGAGTATTCATAATTGAAAAATTATTCTTAAAAACTAAACAAGGGTAGGGTATACTAATATCTCAATCAGAAGCAATTTTTCACTTGATTTTTCCTAGAATACAACAACTGATAAAAACACAAGCCATTTGACATATATACACAAAAAATGTCTTAGGTACAGTTAATGTTATCATCTTCATATCCTTAACAATATCACTGATAATCAGAAAGATGATCTAAGACACTATAATGTTCTGATTTATCAAAGAAAGATTCTATTATGTTTAGTATGTATTAACCCTAGAAAATAATTTGGCAAATTTGCAATAAGAATTGAAACAAAAACAAAAAAGTATTCTGTTTAACTCTCTGTAACTCAGGATATTAAGTTTATAGTATCTCATTCACAGAAGGCTGAAGTTTCACTGGACTTTCAAATTAGCTGCCTGTAGCTCTACTTTAAGAAAATTTTAAAAGAAGATATTTTATCCTAGGTCAAATTATTCCACTGGGTCAAATTTTATTTATGGATTTTACAAATATAATATTGTCTTGAATCATTATTTTTCAAATTTCAAATTTAAAATATTTGATTTTACTCTTAAATTATCCATCTGTAATAAAATCTATTCATAAAATAATACTATAATCAGATAATGCACTGAAAGAGAATTTTACATAACCTTAACAGTGAAACGTCTTTTTGGATTATGTAATTGCTGTGGGTTCTGTTAAAAGCACACTGAATTTTTTTTTTTTTTTTTTTGAGATGGAGTTTTGCTCTTGTTGCCCAGGCTGGATGGCACGAGTTCAGCTCACTGCAACCTCTGCCTCCCAGGTTCAAGCGATTCTCCTGCCTCAGCCTCCCGAGTAGCTGGGATTACAGGCATGCACCCCCACGCCCAGCTAATTTTTTATTTTTAGTAGAGACGGGGTTTCTCCATGTTGGTCAGGCTGGTCTCGAACTCCCGACCTCAGGTAATCTGCCAGCCTCAGCCTCCCAAAGTGCCAGAATTACAGGCATGAGCCACAGAGCCCGGCCAGCACACTGCATTTTAAGACACCTTAACTGTTCAATGCTGACTACCTTAACATACCCTTACAACCCTCTCTAGAGGAAAGGAGGACCACAAATCACTTCTAATTTTAAAAAATACACACAGACACACTCTCCCTCATCTATCCTGAGGTATCTGAAGGTCTACAGTTAATCTTACATTACTTTCCAATGTGTTGTTTTGTACACCTTATTACTTTGGGACCTAGGAAAGGGTCAGGACCATATTTAGATTCCCAATAAACACTCCCTGTAGCAAAGCACACACCTTTAAAAACATCAAATAGGGTAAAAGGGCTTATAATAAGAAGTCCTCTGCCCATCCTCTCCTCAATCCCCAGAGACAACCAATACTAATTATTTTAGCCACTCTAATACATGCATACTACAATTGTTTATCAATTTGAGATACTACCATTTACTACAATATTAGCAGCCAACATTTGTTGTGTTTACTAAGTACCCAACACAGAACTTTACACGTATTATCTCACTTAATCCTCACAACAGCCTCATAAAGTAGGTGTTATTATATCCCCATTTTAGTTTGGAAAATTGGGACACAGAGTTCAATAACGTGCCCAGGATCACAAGCTAGTAAGGACCAGAATTGAGATTTGAATCCTAACACCATTGCTCACTTTTCTTCAGTCTAACGCTCTCCCAACTGAGCTATTTCGGCAGCCGTTACCATTGCTCACTTTTAACCTATATACTCTTATATCCACCGACTCCACAGTCCACTCTTAACAAATAAATACTTTTGAGATTCTCCCAAATTAAATAAAAATAATGAGAAAAATAAAACAAAGAAGCCGAATCAGGATGGCATTTCTCAAAACCAGAACAATTTTTTGGTTCTATACGTCAGTAATTTTCAACTTTGGCTTTGAGCACAATCCATGAAGTCTCATCAATTAATCACATTTTAATTTTATATCCATTGACTCAGTGATTACTAAGCTTAATAATAATGCTCAGTGGTTACTATGCTTAACAATGGTTACTATACTAAGCATAGTAGTTACTATGCTTAATATACAGTATTTTAAAATATACATTATTTTAAAATCTAGATGATTATTATACGACCTGTAGCATTTTTGCAGAATTTTTTAAAAAGGCATCAAATCCTAGTGACTTCGTAAAGAAGTGCTTTGAAGGAAAAGAGTTGCAGGTAACCTATCGGAAGAAAAATAACTTTCAAAGTAATTTTGTATCTGCTTTCTGAAAGCAGATGTGTACAAATACATATACATATATATACACACACAAACATATATATACACATAATATATACACATAATAGGGCAAAAAGTAATAGAAAAAGGCAAAATTATTTTTATTAAAGAAAAGCTTCGTGGCCAGGTGCGGTGGCTCATGCCTGTAACCCCAGCAGTTTGGAAGGCCAAGGCGGGTGGATCACCTGAGGTCAGGCGTTCCAGACCAGCCTGGCCAACATGGTGAAACCCTGTCTCTACTAAAAATACAAAAAATTAGCCGAGTGTGGTGGCGGGCGCCTGTTATCCCAGATACTCAGGTGGCTGACGCAGGAGAATCGCCTGAACCCGGGAGGCGGAGGTTGCAGCGAGCTGAGATCACATCATTGCACTTCAGCCGGGACAACAAGAGCGCCACTCCATCTCAAACAAAAAAAAAACTTCAAAAAGTAGATTTTATGAAATCTGTGAGGACAGTAGATAATAGCAATAGTTCGATTTAATATTCAAACAAAAAATCATGAGAAATAAAATGAATGTGAAATAAAAAACGTTACCATACAAAGAGAGAGGAAAATGAGAAAGAAGGCAATAGCGGAAGTTTTGAAATCGAGAAAAAAGGAAGAAAGAAAGAGATGAAAGCCCTAGATAATCTAGGCAATCCAGTTCAAAGCTCTGAGTCAGATGGTTCTGAAATAGCCCCTATGATATTCTGGCAGAAGGGGATACTGTGATCTCATTCTATGAAAGAGCTGAGATGACTTACTGAGCATGTACTAGTAGGTAAAATGGAAGCTGGTCACAGCTAGTCTGCTGGACCAGTAGACCAACATATGGTCTCCATCCCTCTACCGAAGCCTTTCTTCTAACCATTCTAAATGACAGGAATCTGACACCACTTACAAGCTACATTACTTAATTCAGTACTTATTTGAATCATTAAGTGTTTCACATGCATACAACATCCCAACTAGTTATTTACCTTTCGGAAAACATATGCTATCCTTTTTATGTTATTTTAACCCATATAACCTAACACAATGCTATATACCTAGTAGACAAATGCTCAAGCTGATTATCTTGAAAAATCACAACCTAAAACCAGAACATTTGAGTTTGAAGAAATCTTAGAGGTCATCTTGTCTAGCTACTTTACCTCAAAAGCAACAAAACTAAGACTAGTTAAGTATCTACTAGCTCAAGGTCACTGAGCTACAACTAGCACCCTAATCCCTTGATAATCAGTTCATCTTTATCCAAATAGCCTTTAATTTCTTTCATTTCGATAAAACAAATAATCACCTATTTCAAAAGAAAACAAAGTAACAGCAGCTTCCCTTTCAGCATTCACCATATGCCAGGGCCTTTAGAAGGTACAATTTGCTTGGCAGCCTATGTGCCTAGGTCTGTGGTAACTGCTTTATAAATATTATCCTAGTTAATATTCACAATAACTGTAAAAGGTGGCACTATTAACCCAACTTTACAAATGAGAAAAATGTACTTTGACCATGGTAACAGAAGTTACATTTTCAGTTTGTCACCATAGCTTTGGCTCTTTTTTTTTTTTTAAGACAGAGTTTCGCTCTTGTTGCCCAGGCTGGAGTGCAATCTCGGCTCACTGCAACCTCCACCTCCCGGGTTCAAGCAATTCTCCTGCCTCAGCCTCCCAGCCATCCCATATGCTGGGATTCCAGGCATATGCCACCACGCATGGCTAATTTTGTATTTTTAACAGAGATGGGCTTTCTCCATGTTGGTCAGGCTGGTCTTGAACTCCCAACCTCAGGTGATCCGCCAGCCTCAGCCTCCCTAAGTCCTGGGATTACAGGTGTGAGCCACCACGCCCGGCCAGTTTTGGCTCTTAACCAGTATTCTATACTGCCTCTCACTGAATACCAAAAATATCCTGAAGTCTCACACAGACTGCAGCACAATGCCTTACCCAAACATGATAAACAAACGTTTAAATGACCAATTAAACGAGTAGATGATTTAATTCATTAAAAAGTAAGATGATCTTACCTAAAATACCTCTAAAAAGGCATTCATCTAATTGTATAATCCTCTAAGAAAGGTTTTAACAGTGGGCAGTTTGCATACTAATAAGAGATTTAAGCAATGCTCATTTCTTTACCTACAAATAATTCATCTGCTTAACAAATCGGTGAAAAACTGTTTTTGTGTGAGAGTGTTAAATCTGAAGATAAAAAGTGAAATGAAATTTGTTCCTCCAAGATCCTATTCCACTAAATTAAAACCCACATAAGTTTTAAATCAGTCACCAAAACCAAAATAAATGTGTAACACTTCCCTCTGTCTTCTGGTAGAGAAAAAAGAAGTTAACATTAACTGAGCACCTACAATGTGCCAGTTCTTGACCCTCAATATACAGCCTCACCTAATCCCTTACAGCCAAGTAAACTAGGCAGCATCTCCATTTTCTTTTCTTTTCCTTTTTTTTTTTTTTTTGAGACAGAACCTTGCTCTGTCACCCAGGATGGAGTACAGCTGCTCTATCATGGCTCACTGCAGCCTCAACCTTCCAGGCTCAAGCGATCCTCCCACCTCAGCCTCCAATTAGCTGGGACTACAGGTGTGTACCACCATGCTCGGCTAATTTTTGTATTTTCTGTAGTGACAGAGTTTTGCCATGTTGCCCAGGATGGTCTCGAACTCCTGGGCTCAAGTGATTCTCCCACCTCGGCTTCCCAAAATGCTGGGACTACAGGTGTGAGCCTCCATGCCCAGCCAGGATCTCCATTTTCTGATTACAACTGAAGCTTAAAGAAATTAAGCACTTGTCTCAGGTCACTTACCTAGTTACTGAATTTCCAGAATTAGAATCCAAGTCTGTCTGACGCAAAGTCTATGTTCTCTCCAAAAAGAGGTTAAAAGTACTATTATTTCATTACTTACCAAGACAGAGAATGGGCTTCTTTCCAAAAGAGACTGAAAACACTGCCTATTTTAACAACAAAAATATGTTATCTCAGTTAATCCTCGCTATAGCTTATTAACTATTATCCATTATAATAGTTATCCATTTTCATCCATTATAAATGATGAAACTAGAACTCACAGATTTATTAATAGCTGGCCCAAGAACACACTGCTAGGAGGCAGCAGAACTACCCCAGGTCTGCACCAGGTGCACACACTAACCACAGAAAATGCAGAAAGATCTCAGCCATGTAGTACACACTTAATGTCCATACAAAGTATTAAAATAATCAGACCTCGTGCTTCTTGGGTAAAAAGGAACGGTATATATTATGTATGCCAATTCGCACTGTCAATGAGGAGGCTGACTTTCTAGTAATATCCTATCTATCGAATGGCAACCTGAAGATTGATATCTAAATTTCAAGTCTACATTGGCCTTCTACTACACCAAATAATCTGGATTTGTTGCCAGTTAAAATTATTCTTAAAGTAGCGAACAACAGTACTATATTACAAAGCAAAGGTATATTAAGAACAGTATGCTAAAATACATAAGATAGACCAGGCATGGTGGCTCATACCTGTAATCCCAGAATTTTAAGTAGCTAAGGTGAGAGGACCACTTGAGTTCAAGAGTTCAAGACCAGCCTAGACAACACAGAGAGACCTCTTCCTCTACAAATAATAAAAAAATCAGCCGGGCATGGTGGTGCGAGCCTGTGGTCACAGCTACTTGGGAGGCTGAGGTGGGAGGATCACTTGAGCCCTGGAGGTAGAGGCTACAGTGAGTTGTCATCCTGTCAGTGCACTCCTGCCTGGGGGACAGGGAGAAACCCCGTCTCAAAAACATACACTGGATAAACATATAAAGGAAGAGATGAATAGAAATCACTGAGCAACATTTTCAAGGCAACATCTGAAAAGTACTTTGTCTATTTCTTGACGTATGTTAGGGCCTAAGTGAACCAAAAGAGATGTCTACAATGCCAGTTCTGAAAATGTTACCACTTTGGTCAAACAAATGTTTAGTCTTACTGTACAGTTTTGTTTATCAGAAACCCAGAGTAGCCTTTTCTACTGAGACTGACACAGGTATATATTCCGAAGGAACTGTCCCATGTGCTTTTGATAAACCAAAGTCACGAATGAGAGGGTGGTTGTGCTAACATGTATGGTTGCCATTAGTCACTTTTTAACAAAACTAGTGGTAAGGTACAAACCCAAATCCAGAAGAAAACAGAATCACTCTATTGCAAAGTAACCAGGTAGAGACTTCCATGTTTGTTCATCCTACAACACGACTGTCATCCTTCAACCTCATGAAAACTAGCCGAGTTCTTCAGGAAACTGTGCCGCTGCCCCATACCCACATCACTGTGGATCATAAAAAGTCAGAATGCATCAAGAACTGCCTCCAAGCCTTAACTAGCACTAGCTCAGCTACAAACTCGGAGATAAACAAGCACAGACTGTGACTGACTGTGGTGCGGGGCACTGTTTACTTACATGGGAGGACACTCATGTTGTGATGTGAAACGTGTTGCACTGTTCACCCCTAGCTCCTAGAAAAACGGTACTTTGACAAGCTAATGTGACTGTGGGTCTATTCCCAAAAGTTTTGACCTCTCTTCTTAATCGCTTAAGGACAAATGCTCAAAAAAGGACGCCCGATACAAGGTGCCCGAGGTGCTGCCCATGGCATTACCTGGAAGGACATCATTATGACCATGAAACTGTCCCCTTACAGTGGGCTAAAGGGAAGCAATAGATACCATCATTCACCCTGGCTAAGGAAAAAGAAATCAAAACCAGACGCGCTTCCACCTGGCCCCAAGAGGCTTGGAGCAAGACTAGGGGATAAGCTGCGGTTCAAAAACAGCACCAGGCCCCTCCGCCTCTGCCCTCAAACGCAGCGCGGCGACATAGCAGAACCATCAACATCCCCACCTCTGTCCTCCAGGCACAGCCAGGGACTGCGTCCCAGAGCCCGCCCCGGTCGGGCCCGCCCCGCTATCTCCTCCCCCGTTATCCGCTCGCAGCCGCGCTCGGGCCTGGATTCGCCTCCCCACCCTCCCCAACTTCGGCACATCCCACTACCCCACACACGTCGGCCGCCGCCCTCGGCGAGGCCGGGAAAGAAAGGCTGGAGGGCCGCAGGGCAAGGAATGCACTCAGCACCCATTCCTCACCTCTGGGTGGAGAAGGGGCACACAACCCGCTTCGGTATCGTACTCATCCGGGCCGTCCGCCATCTTGGTGTTAAATCCCTCCTCCCGCTGCATGCCGGGAGAGAGCGTTTCACCCTCCTGGGGCTCCGGCAAGGCGGAGGGCGAGCGCGGGGCGAGCGCGAGCCCCGCCGGAGGCGATAGGGACCTCCTCCTCTTTCTCCTGCCCCCGTGACGCCCCCTCTGTCCCCTCCCCCCTCGGAGGGCGCGGATTTCTCCGCGCGTGCGCGAAAGCGCGGCCCGTCCCCGGACTGGAGCGCGCTCTGCTGCACTGCGCTGGGGACGGCGGAGGGCTCTGGGCGTGGGCGCCGCGGCTCGGGGGCGGGTCTCGGCCAGAGGCAGATGTGCAGCTTTGACTGCCCGGGGGAGGCAGCCGGACGGTTGAGACAGTCGCTTGGGAAACCTAACAGCGGCTCAGGAGCGAGAACAGAGCTCCGGAGCCTCACGCAGCACAAGTCTGGAGCCCCAGGCAGTCGAGGAGGCCCACCCCACGCGCTCCCACTTCCGCTCCGGGACCCCCGGGACCCCTCTTCAGCAACTCGGGCAGAGCCATCAGCTAACCCCAGGGAGGTTTGGGGCCGTCAGGCTTGAGTTGAGACCTGCATCACTCCTGAAGACAAAAGCAGCTCCCCTTTCCTCCACACTTGAAAAGGTCACCCGCAGCCTGTGTCTCCGGGGGACGCCCGGAAAAACATGGATACAACTCAGGGCTTCCTCCTAGAGAACCCCCCCTTTTTTTTTTGAGAGGGACTTTTGCTCTTGTCCCCCAGGCCAGAGTGCAATGGCGCGATCTCAGCTGACTGCAACCTCCGCCTCCCGGGTTCAAGCGATTCTCCTGCCTCAGCCTCCTGAGTACCTGGGATTACAGGCGCCCGCCACCACGCCCGGCTAATTTTTGTATTTTCAGTAGAGACGGTGTTTCACCACGTTGGCCAGGCTAGCCTCGAACTCCTGACCTCAAGCGATCCGCCCGCCTTGGTCTCGCAAAGTGCTGGGATTACAGGCTTGAGCCACCACACCCTGCCTAGAACCCTTTTGAAAATGATCCCAACCTGCTCTCAATCGTCTTGAATTAGTACCACACAAAAAATTTAGGAGCTAAAAGCCCACACACCGCCATCTGCAACATTTCGATATAATCCAGGAATTCAGAACTGAAGCCACTTAAACTGAATTCGCTTAAATGCAAGGCAAATAAAATGACTACAGCCATTTTTTAAAGGATTTTAGGGTGGTATCGGGGAGGTGCTCCCTGTAAATGGGCTGATGGGACAATTTTGGAAAGCATTTGTCTTTCTTTTTAGCTGTTAAAAATTGTTAAGTCTAAACAGCTCAGAATTTAGCAGAGATCATGAAAGTTGACCTATTACAGATCCTGGTACTTACTAATCTGTCTCCTGTTAGGCCAGAAACCACCAGGAAAAAGCCTGTACTCTGATAACATCAGGTTAATTTGTAAATCAGGAGGGAGGGCACTCCAAAGGAAGCTTGAAATGCCACTGGAAAAGGGAGGAGGAAGCCTGGCTTTGTAAGATTAGTTTCCCGCCAAAGGAGTCTGAGGAGGGTCTAAGGAGAGCTGGAATCAGTTCTGCATGGGACGCCGTTTCTGTGGCGGGATGAGGAAAAGCTGGGGTTTAGGAGGGATTGGATGCTGTCTTGAGGATACAGCAACTTAGTAATTAGGTACCTTCAGTAATAAAGTAGCAACACTAGTAAGAGAGCACCAGTCACTTAAAGAGGGGTGGATTTGGCGTGTCATGGCTACTGCATGGCTGTGGGAGAAAGAAGTTTCTCAGTTAACTTTGCTGCTGGATTTGTCTGTATCTGTCCTCCCAGCACAGCTACTTTTTCTCTTTTCAGTACGAGCGTATTTTTATTCTGTCCGTCCTGGCCCAAACTAGGAGTCATCTTTTACAGCTAGATAGACTCAGGGTCGGCTTTTGGAGCATCAAATTGTTTTCAGTCATATGTTAACATGGACATAAGTCATTTTCACTCAAAAACTTCAATTTTTTTTTTTTTTTTTGAGACCGAGTTTCGCTCATGCCCACGCTAGAGTGCAATGGCGCAATCTTGGCCCACTGCAACCACCACCTCCCGGGTTCAAGCGATTCTCCTGCCTCAGCGTCCCAAGTAGCTGGGATTACAGGCATGTGTCACCATGCCCGGCTCATTTTGTAATTTTAGTAGTTTCTCCACGTTGGTCAGCTGGTCTCAAACTGCCGACCTCAGGTGATCCACCC
>NW_012119855.1:113117-122789 GCF_000951035.1 Colobus angolensis palliatus | reverse complement strand
GCTCTGTCGCCCAGGCTGGAGTGCAGTGGTGCGATCTCAGCTCACTGCAGCCTCCGCCTCCTGGGTTCAAGCGATTCTCCTGCCTCAGCCTCCTGAGTAACTGGGATTATGGGCGCGCCACCATGCCCTGCTAATTTTAGTATTTTTAGTAGAGAGGGGGTTTCACCATGTTGGTCAAGCTGGTCTCGAACTCCTGACCTCGTGATCCACCCATCTCAGCCTCCCAAAGTGCTGGGATTACAGGCGTGAGCCACTGCGCCCAGCCAAAAATCTCAATTTTTAATCTTGCCCCGCCTTACCTTTATGTCTTGCATTGACTAGAAATAGAAGATTAGAGTAAATGAAGGACACTGACTGAAAAAGTTAAGTGGCATAAATATTAATAAAGCATTGAATGAAGTGAGAGTGTAAGGAAACTAGGCATGGAGAACTGGAGACAATGTTTCATGGGTACCCATGTATTAGGAATATTGATACAGGTATATGATGTGGAGTATTCATAAAAGAAATGTTTAGCCTTCTTTGCAAAAATCAGTAAATCAGAGTTCACTTTAAAATCTAGAGTTCTAGTTCATCTAGCAAACAAGCCGTCTCGACCTTCTTGCTCAGTCTCTACCAGGTCTATGGCCTGCTTTACCCGTTTTCATTACCTGCCTGGCTCTGTGAACATTTTTACTCCTGAGAGTTCAAACAAAGAGAAAATACTAAAAGCAGCTGAAAAGTTGGAACAACTTAACCAGGGTCCATATCTGTCTTGCTTACTGCTGGAACACTGAAATAAATAGTTATTAAATGAAGAACTGAAGAAAAATCAAGAGCAGAAGCAGGCATGCTTAGGAAAACATGTTGAAGTTGAATCTTGAAGCAAACTTTTTAGATATAATCAGAGTCCATCCTGATAACTGTAGAGTTCTTATCTATAGCTCAAATTGAGACAATATATTCAGGGGACTATAAAGACAGCTAAGAAAGTACACTGATTGGATAGATTGGCAAAAGAATGGCATAAAATTATGGAGGAATGCAGAATAGTGGCTAAAATAGAATAAAATTCAAAGAGGAAAATAGACCTTGTTAGAGAATAATTGTGAAATGGATTTAGAAGCAAACAGATTGGAAAGCATGGGGCATTGTTGTATAAATATAGTTTCATATATAACTTCACACACTACTGGAGCTAAAGACAGCATTAGAGATCATCTAGATTTAGTCATTTCACAAAAAGGAATATGATGGGAAATTTAAGAAACCCTCTTAAAGTTATAAAACTAGGTGATAGCAGAATCATCTGGAAGCCTCCTGAATTATCCCCATTTACTACTCTTGAATCTATCACGTTTCTTCTGTTGTTATTGTCGTCAATGGATTATTACTTGGTCCATTTAATTTTTTTATTGTGGTGAGAACATCTGATGCAAGATCTCTCTTAAATTTTTTTTCTTTTTTTTTTTTTTTTGTGGTTTTTAAATTTTTTTTTTTTTTTTTTTTTTTTTGAGATGGAGTCTTGCTCTGTCACCCAGGCTGGAGTGCAGTGGTGCAATCTCGGCTCACTGCAACCTCCGCCTCCCGGGTTCAAGTGATTCTCCTGCCTCAGCCTCCTGAGTAGGTGGGACTACAGGCGCCTGCCATCATGCCTGGCTAATTTTTTGTATTTTTAGTAGAGATGAGGTTTCACCGTTAGCCAGGATGGTCTCAATCTCCTGACCTCATGATCCGCCCGCCTCGACCTCCCAAAGTGCTGGCATTACAGGCGTGAGCCACCACGCCAGGCCGATCTCTCTTAAATTTTTAAGTGCACGATACAGTATTGTTAACCATAGGCACAATGGTGTGCAGCAGATTTCTGGACCTTATTCATCTTATATAACTGAAACTTTATACCCATTGAACAGCACCTCCCCATATCCTACCCTTGCCCCTGGCAACCACCATTCTACTGTTTCTATCAGTTTGACTATTTTAAATACCTCACCTTTGGCCTTCAGTGAGTGGCTTATTTCACTTAGCATAATGTCCTCGGGGTTCATCCATGTTGTCACATAAGGCAGAATTTCCTTATTTTTAAAGGCTGGATAATATCCCATTGTGTGTATATACCACACTTTATCCATTCATCCATCAATAGACATTTAGATTGTTTCCATATCTTGGCTATTGTGATAATGCTGCAATGAACATGAGAATGTTTTATGTCTTTGAGATCCCAATTTCAATTCTTTTGAATATATAAACAGAAGTGAATTGCTGGATCCTATGGTAGTTCTATTTTTAATGTTTTGAGGACCCATCATGCCATTTTCCATAGCTGCTGAACCATTTTACATTACAGTGTACAAGGGTTCCAATTTTTCCACATGCTTGCTAACCCTTATGTTTTTTATTTTTATTTTTTTCATAATAGCCATCCTAGTAGGTGTGAAGTGATACCTCACTGTGGTTTTGATTTGCATTTCCCTGATGATTAGTGATGTTGAGCATCTTTTCATATACCTGGTCATTTGTATTCTTCTTTGGAGAAATTTTTACTTAAGTCTTTTGCCCATTTTTAATTGGATTATCTGAGAGTTTTTGTTCTTGAGTTGTAGGAGTTCATTGAATAGTTTGGATATTAATCCCTTGTCATATATATGATTTACAAATATTTTCTCCCATTCTTTAGATTGCCTCCTCATTTTGCTGACTGTTTATTTTGCTGTGCAGAAGCTTTTTAGTTCAATTTAATTCTGCTTGTCTAATTTTGCTTCTGTTGCTTGTGCTTTTGCTGTAGTATCCAAGAAATTGTTGCCAAGCCCAACGTCATGCAGTTTTCACCTATGTTTTCTTCTAAGTGTTTTACAGTTTTACAGTTCTATATTTTAAATTTCAGTCATAATCTATTTCAAGTTGATTTTTTTTGTGTGGTGCAAGGGTCCAATGTCATCCTTTTTGCACATGGATATCCACTTTTCCCAGCACCGTTTGTTGAATAAAATATCCTTTCCCCTTTGTGTACTCTTAGCATCCTTGTCAAAGACCAGTTGACAGTATATGTGTGGGTTTATTTTGAAGATCTTTATTCTGTTCCATTGGCCTGTATGTCTGTTTTTATGCCAGTTCCATACTGTTTTAATTACTATAGGTTTGAGATGTATTTTAAAATCAGGAAGTGTGATGCCTCTGTGTTCTTTCTCAAGAGTGTTTTGTTTATTCAGGGTCTTTTGTGGTCCCATATGAATTTCAGGATTTTTTTTTCTATTTCTATAAAAAACACCACTGAATAGGATTGCATTGAATCTATAGATCACTTTCAGTAGGATAGACACTTTTTAAATATTAATTCTTCCAATCCATGAACACAGGATGTCTTTCCATTTGTGTTTTCTTTCATTTCTTTCATCAATTATTTGTAGTTTTCAGCATACAAGCCTTTTGCCTCCTTGGTTAAATTTATTCCTGAGTATTTTATTCTTTTTGATGCTATTATAAATGGGATTGTTTTCTTAATTTTTCTTTTCAAATAGTTCATTGTTAGTATGTAGAAACAAAACTGATTTTTTTTTTTTTTAATTTTAAGGTCAGTTTGTCTAGTTCAATTATGAAAGCTATCAGAAGAATATTCTCCTGAAAATAATTTTTCTTAGAATAAAAGAAAGGAAAATCAAAACCCTCTGAGCATAGCCACAGATGCTGTGGCAGTTAAGCCTCTCTGCAGATAGGGACGTCCATTAGTCAGCTGAGTCACTCTCTGGGTCAGCAGGATTGTAGTCCGGATGATCCTCATCATCCTCCAGCTCCAAGTCATCCATTTCTTGGAACAAAGACTTATCTACCTCCACATTGTTTCCAGCATCCTCCAAGAACTGGATATCAGATGTGTCAAGATTATGATCTGTTCAAGTAGTTGTTTCCCACTAATTTGTTTTTTTCTTGCTTGTTCTTCTTTTATCCTTTTCTTTTTAAGTTCCAATAATTCTTTATCAAACTCGTCCTTCCGATTTAAGAAATTCTGTATTGTAATTGGGATGCCATGGAATAATTACTTTTCAGCCTTTTTTGCTTCTGTTTCTTGTTTTCTTTTCTTCTTCTCTTCTAGTTTTTATCTGATCTACTATTTCATTTAATGTTTCTTGCACAGCTGTCACTAGAGTAAAGATCATCACCATACCAAGATTTTCTTCAGCCTGTACTGCTAGTAATTTTAAAATGTCTGAGACATCATTCTCTTCTAGATTTTCCGGAGGGAATATTTCATAAAGGGGAACTTCATCTGGGTATTTTTCACTGTATGTAAACTTGAGGGTAGTCTGGACAGTTTCATCATTTTCTCCAGCCTCAGATGTCACAGTAATGGTGAAGCTGGGTGGATTTTCTGATAATACTATGAAGGAGTCAGGGTAGATGGACTCCTGCGCTGCTCTTTGCCGTAATCTGTCATCGTGGCCCTTACTGCTGCCCATAGATCGCTCAGACACCTAGGCGGCGCACAGCAGCGGAGACAGCGGCCGCGCTGGGAGAGCGGGAAACTCCCCCAGATGGAGTTTCGTTCCTGTTGCCCAGGCTGGAGTACAATGGCGCAATCTCGGCTCACTGCAACCTCCGCCTCTCGGGTTCAAGCGATTCTCCTGCCTCAGCCTCCCCTAGTAGCTGGGATTACAGGCGCATGTCACCATGCCCAGCTAATTTTTGTATTTTTTTGGTGGAGACGGGGTTTCGCCATGTTGGCCAGGCTGGTCTGGAACTCCTGACCTCAGGCGATCCGCCCACCTCGGCCTCCCAAAGTGTTGGGATTACAGGCGTGAGCCGCCGTGCCCGGCCCTGTATTCACTTATTGGTTCTAAAATTTAACAATTATTTATTAAACATTTGTTCTGTGTAAATGTTGGAAACACTAACCACAACGTAGAGATACGTTTTAAACTGTCACTCACATTATTTGACTCAACTAAATAAATAATCATAATACTTTGAATTCTAACCAAGTTAATTAATTATAAGATTTTCCGATAAGCCATTTCACAAATTTCTGTGTTTCATTGAATTGTGGACAAAATAAATACTGACTACTTAGAGCTGGAATGAGGCACAGGGTTTGCTATATTGACAAGTCACACCTCACAGTACTCTACAATCCTATTTTAAGTGAAGTAAGGACAGTTTTTTTGCACTCATATTTTTTAGAGTGATATAGATAAAGCAAGACCAGAGAATTAAAGAGAATATGTAGAATTTAGCATATGTGGTAGTCAACTTCCAAGAAGGCCCCCAGTGACTCTTGTCTCCTGGCACGCACGCCTTTGCACCCTCCCACCGTGAGTAGAGCTGACCTGTGGAACCAATGAGATATTGTGGGAAAATAGTGTGTGACTTTTGAGTCCAGAGCATAAAAGGCATCATGGTTTCTACCTTGTTCTCTCTTGGATCCGCAGCTGTTGGGGAAGCCAGCTGCCATATCATGAAGACATTCAAGCAGCCCTGTGGAGAGGTCTGCCTGGCAATGAACTGAGACCTCCTGCCAAGTACCAACACTACTTGTCAGTTATGAAAGTGAGCTGCCTTAAAAGTGGATCCTCCAGCTCCAGTCAAGCCTTTAGACGGCTGCAACTGCACCTGACCTCTCAAGCACGAGCTTATGAGAGACTCTGAGCGAGGACCACCCACTTAAACGGCACCTGGTCTCCTGACACACTAAAGCTATGTGAAAATAAGTATTTTTCTAAGATGTAAATTTTGAAATAATTTGTTATATAACAATACAGTATAGTGTGTAAAACCTGAAACCTCCAAAATCATTTACAAAGTTATATGTGTACAGGAATCTAGCAAGATCAAAATGTTTAACCTGACTTAGTAGAACTGGTTTATTTCTAAACTTTGCTTCCTTAAAAGTAACGTGTGACCTATTTTGTTGATATTTTTGTTGGGGGAGGAGGAGGAGGTGTGTGAAAATTTCTTCTGTCCAGGAAATTTGAAGAGAGCGGTTCCCATTTGTGAAGAGAATCAGTGCTAATAACTTGGGGTCAGCCTTCAAGAGCCATCAATATCCTTATGAAATAGAAGATAATGGGATTTTGTGTTAAGAAATAATGACTATTTGAAGCAACAATGTATATATTTTAAAGTAGGAAGAGAGCAAGAGTATGGATTGCTGGATGTGAACTTGTCTGAGAATGCGTCCTGCTTCCAGGAAATGGCAAATGCACTCAGAGAAGAAAAGAAGGTTCCCCCGCAAAAGTGAGATTCCTCAGGAGCCTCATGAATCAGAGACCTCTCAACACCAAGAGCCTTGCCTCATTCTGTATTTGAGAGCAAATTTCTCTTTTGCAGCAGCACTCCATCATTTTACTACTCCTTAGGAACTTAAGATGTGGTCATGGCAGCAGTGCCACTAGGTTTTACTCCTTGCCATTTGACTCGCACCGTCTGCAATTTTCCAGGGCACCTGTAAGCCCAAAGGAACCTCCTGAGCACCCATACGTGGGGAGGTAAGAGGAGAAAATCAGAAAGGCTTGACTGAACAAGCTTAAGACCCTCTCCTCCTCCCAACTGAGACAGCAATCAGTGAAAGCCCTTCTTATATGTGTATGCACATTTTTTCAAAGGCAGCTTTCATTAGAGTTTCAAAGGCATATATGATCCAAAAAAGGTTGCTCAAATCTAAGAACATTTAAAATGTTAAATCCACTTTTTTTTGAGACACTCTTGCTCTGTTGCCCAGGCTGGAGTGAAGTGGTACGATATTGGCCCACTGTAACCTCCACCTCCGGGGTTCCAACTGTTCTCGTGCCTCAGCCTCCCAAGTAGCTGGGATTACACGTGTGTGCAGCCATGTCTGGCTAAGTTTTTTTATATTTTTGTAGAGATGGGTTTTTGCCACATTGTCCAAGCTGGTCTCAAATTCCTGGCTAGTCATGTGCTTCATGTACATTATTTTATTTAATCCTTGTAGGAAGCCTAAGAGGTAGGTGAGTTAACCCTTTACAGTGAGTTAACACAATGACTACATGGGATCTCTAATATGTGGGTTCACATTAGGTGGATCTCACATTAGGTGGTTTGCAAACAACTAATGATGCATCAACAATTCCTGAAATTAAATATGTAGACAACAACTAATAGGCCATGAATTTGATATATGCTAGTATGTGTCATGACTGGACAGAAAGACATACTTTTGTTGCTTTGAGATTAACCCTCTGATCCAATGTCAAATACACTATTTACTAGCTTTTTTATGACAATTCAACAATGTCAGGAAACTATTCTTATAATTAGCTATAATTAATGCATGGCTGTAAGAGGAAGTAAATGAATTTTTATTAAAAACAGACCTTTTAGATTGCTACCATCAGGCAATTAAAGCAGTTGAGAGAAGCTTTATGCTATAACCTTGTGTATAAATTAGGGGAAAATGTGAAAAAGTCAAAACATGCTCTCAATGACCTTCCACATCTTTTCGACACCTCTCCCTATTATCTGCTTGCCTCTTCTATGCTGACATATACTTAAGGTCATTTATGTTTTTCTGAATGGCCCCCGGACTACAGGACTAATGTCCACACATCACTCATCCAAACCTACCCTGGTAACAAACTGGGCATTCATTGTATTTTGTCTTTAAACGAAAAATGGCCACTGATTTGGCTGTTATAAATAAGAAGGAACTGGCCCCACCTACCTAATGTTTACTTTCCTCTGACCCTTGATTCTAGGCCAGGACACTTTTATGGTTTGAATACACTTACCTTAGGAATGGAAAGGGCGACAGTTACGGTGATGAGTGCCTTGACTCAGCGATGCTGGACCCCTGCCAAGACTCCTGTTGGGGAGGATATTAAGAGTAAATTTTGGCCAGGCGCGGTGGCTCATGCCTGTAATCCCAGCACTTTGGGAGGCCGAGGTGGGTGGATCACAAGGTCAGGAGTTTGAGACCAGCCTGGCCAATATGGTCAAACCCCATCTCTACTAAGAATACAAAAATTAGCTGGGTGTGCTGGCACACACCTGCAGTTCCATCTACTCTTGAAGCTGAGGCAGAAGAATTGCTTGAACCCAGGAGGCAGAGGTTGCAGTGAGCTGAGGTGGCACCACTACACTTCAGCCTGGGCAACAGAGGGAGACTCCATCTCAAAATAAGTAAATACAAGTAAACTTTTTTTTTATCAGGACTTCATTAGTACAGTATAGATGTACAGTAACTATTGTAGGCCTAGACTTTTATCAGACCACTTTCAGAATCTTCCCCAGCCCAGCTGTCCCTGACCCTTTCCCTAGGCTCCTGGTCCATCACTGTAGGGATGTATCCTGACTGTTTTACGTCCTAAGATTATTTCATCAGGAACCAGGGGCTCCACTCATTGGCTTATTTACACCTTGGAATCAAACTTAGAGTTGGAATTCTAACTGTAGTTGGCTCAGCTGATTTATCTTATGTAGGAGACAGTTTAGTAAGTCAAAATATTTTTCTATCCAGGCTTCTCAGGCCAGACACACTACCTCTGTGCGCTGTCATCTTAATTCTATGACCTGAGGAACGTTACATGAGTTATCTGTGCTTACATAGTTGCCATGCTATTTATTTTCATCTTGCTCAGGCTTAAATAGCTCTGATAGCCATTTCACTGGTTGTGATACTGTGTGGGAGACTTTTTAACTTTCTTCCCTCCATATCTGAGCCCATTTTGGTTTTCATTGTTAGTTTCTGTTTGAGGACAAAGTATTTCATCTTCTCTTTACTTTTATGTACCTCAAGAAAAAGGGTGCAGAAGAAATAAGCTTGACTGAGACAAGCAAGACACAGGCTGCCTTAGAAAACCTGGATCCTGCTCTCTTTGCTGAGTTGTTGTTCACTCCATCTAGGTGAGAATTATATCTTATTCGCATAGAGGAATATCGACAGACATCAGTTTCCACATCTTAATGAGTATCCCTAGAGGCTTCACTTTCGTGAGAGTCAGTCCCATAGTTCACCTTCCCCATCTCATCTGCCTTTCTCTCAGCCACTTCTAGCAATGTAAAGTGAGAAAACGGAACATGTACGAAGACCCATTGAGTTTGCTTATCTACAAATTTGGGGATATTCATGTGAATCTCAGAATTTGGTGTGGTTATCAGTATAGCTTGAAGTGGGTAAATGGATGAGAGGGCAGAGTCAGGATGTAACCCATTCATTCTCTTCTGCTCTGTTTCATAGTATGTCTTTGTGTGCCTGTTTTTTATGTTTCACTGTTTACCTTAAGGGTATGCCCCCTTCATTTGTTGGTTTTTGAATTGGTAAATTTTCTTGATTTTTTTTTAACAGATATTAAGGTAGAAAATGTCTGTGATGTAGTTAGCCCCTTGGACATCTCAGAAATCCCCCAAACATGTGCGTTTTCCTCCACAACTGCTTAGCTTTTGATATGCTGCTAGAATCAGGTGCTCTAGAGAATATTTCCAAGTCACTGAACCTGAGAGTCCCCTTAATTCATCTGCCCCTCATTGTTGAGGTGTATTCTTTCTATAATTGGTTACTTCATTCATTACATGATTTTTCCTCATTTTAGTCTCTGAAATTAATCTCAAATTCAACTTTTGTTAGTGTTTTTGAGTGCAATGGCGCGATCTCGGCTCACTGCAACCTCCACCTCCCAGGTTCAAGCCATTCTCCTGCCTCAGCCTCCCTAGTAGCTGGGATTACAGACACCTGCAACCACG
>NW_012119855.1:107983-111659 GCF_000951035.1 Colobus angolensis palliatus | reverse complement strand
GTCTCGGCCTCCCAAAGTGCTGGGATTACAGGCTTGAGCCACCGCGCCCGGCCTATACTTCTATTTTATTCTATTTAATGGCTTACCTAGTATTCTCCTGGGTCCTTTTATCTCAGTCAGAATATTTTGGGCTTTAAATAACTGTTAAATAAAGTGGCCTGCGTAATAAAGGCCTTTATTATTTCTCACAAAAAGAAGCTTAGAGTCAGGTTTAATTCAACAGTTTCATAATATCATAAAGATCCAAGTATGCTGCAGGCTAATTCAACAGCTCAGTAATGTCATGGAGATTCAGTCAGATTCCTTCCTCTGTTCTGCTATTCTCAGCTAAAGGTGAGA
This sequence comes from Colobus angolensis palliatus, assembly GCF_000951035.1. Taxonomy (NCBI): domain Eukaryota; kingdom Metazoa; phylum Chordata; class Mammalia; order Primates; family Cercopithecidae; genus Colobus; species Colobus angolensis. The sequence goes on along the minus strand of NW_012119855.1, from coordinate 111,320 downwards.
AACCGCATATCCTCAGGATGGCTGCAGCAGCTCTGGGAATTATGCATCACACAGCCGTATCCACAGGCAATAAAAGGACTGTTCCTTCCCATGGGCCTCCTTTTTGAACTAAGGAACACCTGCAGATCACATTTGTCAGGACTTAATTACATGTCCATGCTAAAACCAATCTTTGGTCAAAGGAAATGAAACCACCCTGATTACCTTACATGAAGGGTTGGCAAACGATGGCTTACGGGTAAAATCTGATCCATTGCCTGTTTTTGTATGGCCTGTGAGCTATGAGTTTTACATTCTTAAAGGGTTGGTAAACAATAAAAGGAAGACTACTTTGTGATGTAAGAAAATTACATGAAATTCAAAGTTCGATATCTATGAAGAAAGTTTAGGTATTCTTAAATAATGTTTTTACACTACAACAGCAGAATTCAGTAGTTGGAACAGAGGCCGTATGGCCCACAAAGCCTAAGATATTTACTCTCTGGTCCTTTACAGGAAAGGTTTGCCAACCTCTGGCTTAGATGATCACCTGAGGCCAAGGAGCCTCTCCCTTGAACACAAGACTCCCTTAAACACAAGACTATGTAGTCAGTAAGCACAAACAAAACTGGGGCTTTCCCTAGCAAGGCTGGAAAGGGGGAGAAGAAATGGATTTGGATAGGTAGTTACCTATCCAAATGTTACCACACATTTTCTCAAGAAATTTCAATCAGCTGTCTGAGAACAGCTTCATCTTTAAATGAATGTTCATAGGTAACAGCAACTCATGCATCAGTGTTGGAAAGTGAGCTCGTTTTCACATTGCTTCAGGTTAGGCAGAAGGTTTGGTAAAGGGATTAACTTAATTGTTTCCTTGTTGTTTACAAAAAGAAGCCCCAGTTGGCACGCCACATAAAATCTTCTGTATCTCACTCTTGTTTACATTTCCAACATCCCCTGCCACCGCAAGTACGTGACTCTATTGCTCCTTCCATTGTGAAACACTTGAAATTCCCTGAGTTTATGAAGACTTTTCCTGCTACATTGCCTTTGTCCATGCTATTGTTATTGTTTCTACTTGGAATACCCTTTCTTCTTGTCCACCTGGACAATTTCTTAGGTGAAACTTTAAGACCTAACTCAAGTGTTACTTTCTTTGAAAAACCTTATAGAAGCACATTTGGGGCTATCTTACTTTGTTGTCTTGGCTTGGGTTGCTTAAAAAGAACCTAAACAAGGGTGCTCTCTCTTTCATTTATTTTGAGAGGTAACACCAGAAAACAAGAGTTGGGGGTGGGAGACTAGGAGTAAACCGCAACCAGAAAACCGATACAGAGGTGCATTATTTAGCTGGTTACCTTTTTAGGCAGTGGGGACTTGGGCCTGCTGGAGAGCTTCTGAGGAGCCAAAATTCAGAATTGTTTGCTGAGACACAGAAGAAGGGATATAATCTTATCCTCTACTGATATGCAGTTGCACCAGGAAGTGTTTGCTCCCTCATACTCCTGTGTTTGCACAGCAGAGAAGCCTCAGGGTAGAAAGCAAAAGATACCTAGTGCAGCTATCAGATGTCATCCTGGCTCAACTGGTAGCTATGGGTATGAAATGGGCAAAATAGGTCTGATATACCCCATATTGTGTATTTCTCAGATTTGCTAGGAATCTTCATCATATGTAGTCTGGTACAGAGCCTTCAAGGTGGTAACTGACAGCAATACCTATGGAAGATATTATACAAAAGTGTTGGAGGAACAAGCAACAGTTCCTCCAACATCAGTTCCTGATGTTGTAATTGTTTTCATAATCGATACTCATCCTCTCTCTCTTCCGCCGCAACTTGACCTAGGTTCTTTGCCTAGTGGATTGCCCAGCTCTTCATCCTGGAGGGGCTGGTACCTTTAGTTGCTTTGGCATTATTGGATAAGGGCTGTTGCATTTTCTCATTTATGATACCACTGGGTATGAAAACACCTTGCTACTCACTGACTAGCCATGTCCATTGGCACGATGTCATCGGTATAGCACAATATTCTGCAGAATGCCAAACTGATCAGTGACCTATGGACAATGTATATTGTGATGCAGAGCAAGAAAGTTAACATAGTCCTGCAGCAAGCAGTGAGTGTGTGCTGCTCTTCTTCCCGCATAAAAGGCAACTTCTTTTTTTTTTTTTTGAGACGGAGTCTCGCTCTGTCGTCCAGGCTGGACTGCGGTGGCACAATCTGGGCTCACTGTAAGCTCCACCTCCCGCGTTCACGCCATTCTGCTACTTCAGCTTCCCAAGGAGCTGGAACTACAGACACCCGCCACCACACCCGGCTAATTTTTTGTATTTGTAGTAGACACGAGGTTTCACCATGTTGGCCAGGGTGGTCTCAATCTCCTGACCTTGTGATCTGCCCGCCTCAGCCTCCCAAAGTGCTGAGATTATAGGTGTGAGCAACTGCACCTGGCCCAAAGTCTCTTTCATCTATGTAATTCTAATAAAAGTAATAATATCATCCTAGATAGATAATAATTTCCTTTAAACTGTCATAATGAAAGACCACAGTCTCTGCAATTAACCTCTGCTTTGTTCTGTGACAGTTTTTATGATCGGAAATTTCTTCCTGATTTTTATCCTGAATCCCTCCTATATAGGTCTTCTTTTATTTTTCTCAGTTCTCTTAACAGGCTATTTATCTTCCTTACCTAAATCATTCCCAGACAGGTGAAGTCTTACTGGTGAAACCTTAGAAAACACTTCCATCAGTAAAAACCCTTTCTCCGACTTCTAAATCATTAATGCACATGGTAAATGAGACGAGGCATGGTACTAACACCCAAAGGCAGTCCATTAAAAATTCTGTGTCTCAGGGAGATAAGAGGAACTAAACTGTTGTAGTTGCAGTATCTGGTATTCCTTACTTTTCTATTCTAAGTTTTAACCTTCTAAGCTTCACTCAGAGAGAAGATGGCATGGCTAAAGATATTTCACTAATAAAAGTGAAATCATTTATCTGAATTTAGGGCCTTTTTCCATTTTAGGCCATCAGCAATGAGTTGCCATATTGTCATATTCCCACAGAATCCTATTCAAAATACCTGCCTATCTATAAAGTTAACATTTTTTTCATTTCTTTGATTTTTTAAATCAGTTTTTTTAATTCCAGAAATAATAACTGCAAATGCATTAACATTTAAAAAAAATAAGATAAGACAGATAATTAAAATAAAACTATTTTCCTCCCCACTCATTCCAACACTTCCAAAAATTTATCATGATTAATCATAGTTTTTCCAAAATCTTAAGATATATGCATATATATCCATAAAACATGATATGTTAACTTTGTGAACTGTTCCACACCTTGCTTTT
>NW_012119855.1:96765-107933 GCF_000951035.1 Colobus angolensis palliatus | reverse complement strand
CTAATTCACTGTCTTAGCCAGTAAGAGTGTGCAGTTTCAGGGACTTACCCTGGTTGTTCCTATCATAATAACTCTCACTACACGTCAGGAAACCAAGGTGAGGGTTCTTCCAGTTGTTAATATAACCATTCCAATTGTTCACTTGGGAAACTAGGCATATAAGCAGAGGATGTGTCTGTGACTCTGTTAGACCATAGTGAAATGAGCCTGGACCATCTGTTCTCTGTGCCCACTCCACTTGGAAGCATGTTTCTAGCTTCCTGGTATTAACATTAGCTCAGAACCTATTACGCAACCAGCCTCGAAATGTCTGAATGGTTCCCTTTACTTTTCTTTTCTTTACCTTTTTTTTTTTGTTTGAGACAGGGTCTCACTGTCTCCCAGGCTGGAGTGCAGCGGCACAATCACAGCTTACCCACCACAACCTCTACCTACCAGGTCAATCAATCCTCCCCTCTAGCCTCCCAAGTAGCTGGGACCACAGGCATGCACCACCAGACTCAACTAATTTTTGTATTTTTTGTAAAGATGTGTTTTTGCCATGTTGTCCAGGCTGGTCTCGAACCGCTGAGTTTAAGCAATCCTCCTGCCTCAGTCTATTAAAGTGCTGGGATTAGAAGTGTGAGTCACCATGCCCAGCCCTCCCCCCCTTTTTTTTCAACATACAGTTTGGCTCTGTGTCACCACCCAAATCTCATCTTGAATTGTAATCCAGATTGTAATCACCAGGTGTCGAGGGAGGGATCCTGTCGGAGGTGATTGGCTCACGGGGGTGGTTTTCCCTGTGATGTTCTCATAATCATGAGTGAATTCTCATGAGATCAGATGGTTTTATAAATGGTAGTTTTTCCTGCGTTCTCTGTCTCCCTCCTGCTGCCTTGTGAAGAAGTTGTCTGCTTCCCCTTCACCTTCCTCCATGATTGTAGGTTTCTTGAGGCCTCCCTAGCCATGAGGAAGTGCAAGTCAATTAAACCTCTTTCATTTATAAATTACCCAGTCTCAGGCATTTCTTTATAGCAGTGTAACAACAGACTAATACATATAGTTTCTCCATAAATGGGTTGTCTTAGTCTGTGTTGCTGTAAAGTAATACCTGAGGGCTGGGTAATTTATGAAGAAAAGAGATTTATTTGGCTCACAGTTCTACAGACTGTACAAGAAACATGGTACCAGCATCTGCATATGGTGAGGGCGTAAAGTTGCTTCAACTCGTGATGGGAAGGGAAGGGAAGCCTGTATGTTCAGAGATCACATGGAGAGAGAGAAAGCAAGGAAGAGGGAAGATGTGCCAGGCTCTTTTTAAAACCCAGCTCTGGCAGGAATTAATGGAGTGGTAACTCACTCATCCCTGAGGGACGACATTAATGTATTCATGAAGGATCCACCCCCATGACCCAAACACCTTCCAAATAGGCCCTATCTCCAACATTGGTGATCTAATTTCAACAAGAGGTTTGGAGGGGACAAACATGCAAACCATAGCGTGGATGTGTGTCCTTTTGTGGAATGAATGGGGAAATATGTAGTGAATATACTTTGTGCTATTATTGCAGGGCCTGTACTCTGTTTCCTTTCAGGTGATGAGCTCTGGTTCTGAGAAGTCCCTTAGTCTGTAAACTGGCTGAGGGGCTGCAATTTTCCAATGAGACAGCTGACATCAGCCTTCTGCTCACCAGCTGTCAGTGTTTTCTTTTCATGTGTACAGGTCAAGTAATACGCTAGTTGATGCTCATTTAACTTGCCCCAAGAAACACTATGGTCTTATTAGTCACTATCACAGAGCACTGTGGGTGAAGGCATTCTGGTTGCCACTCTGGACTTGCAGCCCATTATTATAATTATATACTGTTTCCTTCTGTCACTCAAGCACAAGCACTACCATCTGGCCTTTGCTATTTTGGATTCTTATCAACCCAGTTGATATTAGGGAGTCCAGTTCCATAATATCATCTCTTATTGTCAACTACAGTGGATGGCCACCTCGGAACTTCCCACGGATGCCAATAGCACCCTTACCAGTGTATTTCTTACTTCCCTGGAGATGGGTATGTCCTCTGAACACTTAGAAGGAATATTTGGTCACATGGTGGGTTCTCAGGTCATATATTACAAATTTACTCTAACATTCTAACATCCTGGATCCTTCTGACACCTTTCTCTAGACAGTCAAGGTACTTCTAGAATCTCTCCCTCATTTGCTAGGCCCTCATTCTGTCCAGGCTCCAGGGAACCATCCCAGCAGTATATTAGGTCCAGTTCCATGTGTCCTTGCCATATCATGAAACTCCAAGTGTTTTTCCAGAGTCAATATGTTCTTTCCTGTCCACCTTTATATTCTCCCCTCCCTGGCCTAACACTTTCAAGACCTACTCCCATGCTTGTATCCCCTTTTCCTTCAGGTAAATATTAGCCAGGTTTACCATTCCTTGTTTAGGTATACGCTGTTCCTCATCTGAAGTATTTGCAGGGTCTCCACACAAGGAGAGGCTGTTCTGCTCCAGCAAAGCAGAAGGAGCTACTTTTTCCAAAACGGAGTTCAGAAGAATCTGGGAGCGGAAATTTCTCAGGCTTGTCCACCTAAATCCTACCACTACAGGTCTCAGGATTCCATTCTTTCCCTACCAGGACCTTGCCTTTGGCATAGAAGACTTGTCAAGGGAGTGCATTTACTTTGTAGCTATGTTACCTTAAAGGTCAATCCTGGGTCTCATAATCAGCACAGTTTGCTCTAGGGATACAGAAGAAAAGCATCTCTTTAAATACTACCTTAGAGACTTTCCGTATTTCATGGCCTGCCTTGGAAGTTGGTAACTTGAACCTGTCACTTACAAAAGGTTAGGGGGTGGTGGGTGATCTTAATGAGCCCTTGACAAAAGTGAGCCAATCCACACGTCTTATGATTACCATTGCCTTCAAACCGTTCATAGACCATCCCTATTCCATAAGCGAATACTTGACTTTCCACCTATACCTCATCCCAGTCATCCACCAGTGAAAGTCTTGGTGATGCTGATTCAGGCAAGGGGTTCACACTGCACACTCTTTCCACCAGCAGTGGAGGAGTCTGATTGGTGAGTAATTCAGTTCCAGAATTCCTTCCTGGGGACAAGAGGTCTGCTTTCTAGGTCTACTCCTTATGTCAAATGTCTTAGGTTCCCCCAAAAGGTAGAGTCTGAGAGAAGGGCTTGCATACAATGGGCTTACTTTGGAAAGAGATTCCAAGGTACAGGAGTGGGGACCTAGGGGAAAATGGTAAATGGAAGGGAAGAAAGCAAATCCAAGTGGTGTGTTACTGAGCTGATCACTACTATGGGAAACCGGAGCGTGGTCCTGCTGGGAGCCCTTTGAAAAACTGCATAGAGTGGGCTTCAGAATTGTCAGAATTGTCTGACATGGAAGAGATTATGGATTCACGTGTTCTACCCTTCAGCGGTAGAAGATTGCCCCAGGAACTGTCCACTCCTTCACTCTTCTAGTCTGTGCATGTGCCAAAATAGCTGGATGGGCTTCTGCAGGCATTCCACGTGGTGGTGGCAGAGGAGCCTCACCACAAAAAGCAAGAGATGCTCCGTGCACTTGAGGCAACATGATGTCAGAGCATAGTTGGCAGCAGCAGTAATGTGTGGAGCAAAAAGGTGAGCCAAGAGAACATGAGGAAGGAGTAAGAGATGCTGGACAAACTTGTACACCTCTTTTATTGTACTAATTGGACTACGTCACAGGTATTGCTCTGTGAGACTGTCGCCAATCCTAGATGCTAAGCACTTTTTAAAAAGGGACATGGAATAAATTGGCATGATGTGCCTCCTGAAATGATACATTGAGAAGAAGACAATGTCACTTCTTTGATATTCCTACCAAAAGGCATATCTTGAATGTAATCATGAGGAGACATCTGATAAACCCACATTGAGGCACATTGCACAAAATTTATAGTCTGCACTCTTAAAAAATGTCAATATCATGAAGGATAAACTGGGGAATTGTTCCAAGTGAAATAAAAATTGAATACAGCATCTAATCCAGACTTTGTTTTGTTATAATAGACATTATTTCGGGACCACTGGCAAAAGGATGTGTATATAATCTATAGATTAGACAATACTTTTGCATTAATGTTAATTACCGATTTTGATCATTATTCAATGGTTATGTAAAAGAATGTCTTTGTTTTTAGGAAATATAAGACGAGGTGTTTAAAAATAATGGAGCATCATGTCTGAAATGCTCAAAGAGAAAATTATAATAAAATGTTAATGTTTGAGGAATCTGAGAATGTAAAGGACATGTGGCATTTTTTTTATGGTTACAGCAACAAAGATCTGTGATCTGACCAACCAAAATAGATGCCCATTTATCAACTAAGATAGACCCTAAGGTTAAGGAAACAAAAGTTACCTACAGGTTGAGGGTTCAGACCTTGGCTGGCCTGGCAACTTCCTGAATCCCTATGGCTACAAAACAAACAAACAAACAAACAAAACAAACAACAAAAAAACCTTCACTCTTGCTAAACTCCCTAATAATAGGAGCTACCAGGAAAATTTTCAGACCCCTCCTAACTCTGATTTGCCACCCAGACCACTGCAATGCTGATTGGACAGAGAATCTGCCTTACAAACATTCTTTCCTAATAAGCAACTGCAGACCTTAAGCCAGCTTCAGACTGCGTACAAAGTGTCTTTGTGTTCTATAGTTTACCTTTTGATGTAAAGAGCCAATTCCACCTAATTCTAATGCTAAAACCCCTCCCCAAAGTGAACATGAGATATATGTTACATACGTGTTTGCCCATTGTACAGGACTCAACTCCCCTCATAAATATGTATAGCTTTTCCCCTAAACCTGCTGAACATGTGTGACTCTATTGTGTAATACAGATCCTGTGAGGCATAAAACCAACCTGTCTTTTCACTCCTTGAAGAGAGCACCTTCGGTATACACCAAAGACTGTCCTTCCTCAATCTGCAAACTGGTATCACTAATAAAACTCTTCTTTCTACTGTTCAAGCATCATGGTGGGCTTTTGGTTGACATATCTGAAATTATGTCAAGATGTAAATTTTAAATTTTAGGCAAAAGAAATGGATATATACGTATTTATATATATGGGTATATACATATATATGAATCTATCTATCCACATATCTATCAAGCACCTAGCACAGTGCCTAATGTCATATAGTAGGTTATCAGTAAATGTTCTAGAAGTCAACAGAGAAGTGCTCTGAAGCAAACCAAGGGCAGGTTTCTAGGTGAACTAGCACTTCCTTTTCCTGTGATGATAATGCAGGATACCCTGTTTAGGATTTGAGCTCTTTCACTATAAGCTAATACAGAATTTCCAAATGAAAACTGTGCTTTAAAAATGTAGGTTGAATCAATGAGCAATTAGGCAGCTATATAAAAATACAAAGATTATATTATTGGGCGAGTGCAAATAAAATCACATAAAGTGAAAAGGTAAAAAATTCTGTATACTCTGGAATTTACTACAATGGTCACATGTGGAAAGAGAATGAAAATAGGCCAAAAAAAAAAAAAAAGAAAGAAAGAAATAGGAATAGTTGTTTAAGTAAAGGAAATAGAGATAGACTTCTCTGGAAATGGACTTAATTTTTATTAAATGAAAATAAGAATACAGATTATGTCTTATTTGTATACATATTGCCGATGGCCCTCTCTTCTACCAGGTAGGGAGAGCTTTCCTGAGAAGGAAGCCCACACTCAGAAAAGCATGTGAGAGCTGGAAGGTAAGACAAAGCCCTGAAGAGTCAGCATTGGTCTCATTGATACTTGAGAATTGTTAATCTCTCAGCTTCCCTTTATATAAACTGTTGAATTCTTTTTTAGCCAGAACTAGTTAGAGTAAGACCTTGAGCTTATATTGGGGCTCAAACAGCAACATCTCCAAATGAAGACGTCAGAAGTCCAAGTTTTTTCTCTGACCGTTTCTCCCCTCTGGTTTGTCAGTCTCATTCTTCCCTGAGGCTCACCATAAAAGTGAGAATTTCTCTTCCCCAAGGCAGTCATAGAAACCAGAACCCTTTTCCCCTAAAGCTAGCCATAAAACCTAAAAATATTGTTCTAACTTCCTCCTCTCCTTTTCTGAGTAAAAACTGGCCATAGAGAAATTCTCTGACCTGCTTGTTTAACTGTAGGTCGTAAGACCCCCATTCCAGAGAGGGTCCTGCCCTATACCTGGAGGGAGGGAGTACAACACAGTGAGGCCAAGAAGAATCTAGACAGACAGGCCTTGGTGGGTTTTCCCAACTCGGTGTTAGCATTAGATCGTACCTTTCTTATCCACTTGTATTTCTGTGTGGCTGTCCATAGTCTGGTGAACTTAAGCATAAAAATGAAAAATTTCTCCTGTGCCTTTGGGTCTGAAGGCTCTCATATATACATGTTAAATAAATTTGTATGCCTTTTGTCCCATTAATATCTTTTGTGATTTGGTTTTTCAATAAAACTTCAGAGGGCCAAGGTGAGCGCTCCTTTGACCCCCACACTTGCAACCAAAACCACCACCACCACCACCAAGCATACAAAAACTAACAGTTTGTTTGTTATACTCAGGATCTTCTGCATGTTGGAGATCTATTTACCTTGAATTTTAACAAAGGTAAATAGGTCTTTTGCTTAGTTTTTGTGTGACATTCCTGTACTTAAAGTCACCCCAGAACTAGTGATTTTCTCTTTGCATTTGACTAGCATCTTTTGTTTTTTTTCACAGCTGCCCCTGAGATCTGGGCCAATCCCAGCTTTCTAGTTTTACACATGGCATAATCATTTTGTTTCTTACCTCTTATGTTCTTACATAACCTCTGAAAAGATGCTTTCCATATTGTTGGCATTGAGCGAACCCATCCTCTGATTTTTATATTTTTGAGATTTAAAGCTACAAGAAACCATATTATTGTACCATTTTTGAAAGATGATGTGAGGGGATTCAGGGCATCATGGTGGATGGGAGGCAGTACTATATAGCATGCAGAGGCTTGCATGGTGAATTTTAGCTGCAGATCAACTGCAAGAACAAACCAGCAACCCTGAGAGGACCTACAGACCCTCTGAAGGAAGCAGACTACTCCTGCAGGACCTGGGAGACACCCCAAATACTGTGAGTGCCACAAAAAACTGCAGAAGTGGGAAAGGGAGACCCTCCTCTTCTGAACACACACCCCAACTGGAGAAGCTAAAGGTCTATTTCTGAGAGAAGTTTCCGACTTTACCTAGAGCAGAGTCAAGTTAGAGAGCTGAGCAAAATACAGACATAGAGGAAGCAGCAGAAAGGCCCTGGGAGCTTGCTGGGTCCCCAGGCAACCTATTCCTGCCTGGCACCACAGGGATCCAACAGGAGGGTGACCAGAGGAGCAGGGGTGAAACTCCACAGGGAGAAGGAAAACTCTAGCTGAACTTTGTAACAATTTAAACAGGGTGAGAATCCTCCTGGCCAGAACTAGGGGGAGGGTGAGAATTCAGTGTGCAGACTTCACAGGCTGAGGAAGAACTAGAGCCCTTTTCTTTCACAGCAGGGAGGCAAATAGCCTCGGGCAAATTTTCAAGCCCATCTTGCCCTCTGCCTGGAAACAGACTCGGGGTCGTTGAGGCAGGCACAATGGGAGTGAGACCAGCCCTTCAGTTTATGTGGGAGCTGGGTGAAGCCTATGACTGCCGACGTTCCCCCATTTTCCTGATGACCTGCATGACTCAGCAGAGGCAACCATAATCCTCCTAGGTACACAACTCCAGTGACCTGGAAATATCACCCCCATCCCCCATAGCGGCAGCAGCAAGACCTGCCCAAGGAGAGGCTGTGCTCAGACACACCTAACCCCACCCTGATGGTCCTTCCCTATCCACCCTGGTAGTGGAAGACAAAGGGCATATAATCTTGGGAGTTCTAGGGCCCCGCCCACCGCTGGTCCCTCTCCACACTACTGCAGCTGATGGTTTCTGGAAAACACCACCACCTGGCAGGAGGCCAGTCAGCACGAAAATAGAATATTAAACCACCAAACCTAAGGACTTTCACAGAGTCCATTGCACCCTCCGCCTCCTTCACTGGAACAGGTGCTGTATCTATGGCTGAGAGACCCATAGACAGTTCACATCACAGGACTCTGTGCAGACAACCCCAGTACCAGCCTGTGGCTGGGTAGACTCACTAGGTGGCTAGACCTAGAAGAGAGACAACAATCACTGCAGTTTGGCTCACAGGAAGCCACATCTACAGGAAAAGGGGGCGAGAACTACAACAAGGGAACACATTGTGGAACAAAAAAATTTGAACAACAGTCTTCAGCCCTAGACCTTCCCTCTGACAGAGCCTACCCAAATGAGAGGGAACCGGAAAAACAATCCTCATAATATGACAAAATGAGGCTCTTCACCACCCCACAAAAATTACTAGTTCACCAGCAATGGATCCAAACCAAGAAGAAATCCCTGATTTACCTGAAAAAGAATTCAGGAAGTTAGTTATTAAGCTAATCATGGAGGGACCAGAGAAAGGCAAAGCCCAATGCAAGGAAATCCAAAACATGATACAAGAAAGGAAGGGAGAAATATTCATGGAAATAGATAGCTTAAAGGAAAAACAATAAAAAATTCAGGAAACCTTGGACACACTTTTAAAAATGCAAAATTCCCTGGAAAGTCTCAGCAATAGAATTGAACAAGTAGAAGAAAAAAATTCAGAGCTCAAAGACAAGGTCTTCAAATTAACCCAATCCAACAAAGACAAAGAAAAACTAATAAGAAAATATGAACAAAGCATTCCAAAAGTCTGGGATTATGTTAAAAGACCAAACCTAAGAATAATTGGTGTATTATTCTTCTTCTGAGGAAGAAGAGAATTCTAAAAGACTGAAAAACATATTTGGGAAAATAATCAAGGAAAACTTCCCTTGCCTTGCAAGAAACCTAGAAAACCAAATATAAGAAGCACAAAGAACACCTGGGAAATTCATCACAAAAAGATCTTCACCTAGGCACATTGTCATCAGTTTATCCAAAGTTAGGAAGAAGGAAAGAATCTCAAGAGCTGTGAGACAGAAGCACCAGGTAACTTATGAAGGAACACCTATCAGATTAACAGCAGATTTCTCAGCAGAAACCCTACAAGCTAGAAGGGACTGGGGACCTATCTTCAGCCTCCTCAAACAAAACAAATATCAGCCAAGAATTTTGTATCCAGTGAAACTAAGCATCATATATGAAGGAAAGATACAGCCATTTTCACACAAACAAATGCTGAGAGAATTCACCATACCAAATCACCACTACAAGAACTGCTAAAAGTAGCTCTAAATCTTGAAGCAAATCCTGGAAACACATCAAAACATAACTTCTTTAAAGCATAAATCACACAGGATCTATAAAACAAAAATACAAGTTAAAAAGCAAAAACAAAAATAAAAAAACCAAAGTATATAGGCAACAAAGAGCACAATGAAACCAATGGTACCGAGGGGCACACCCAAGATGGCCGAATAGGAACAGCTCCAGCCTTCAATTCCCAGCATGAGCGACACAGAAGATGGGTGATTTCTGCATTTTCAACTAAGGTACCAGGTTCATCTCACTGGGGCATGTCAGACAGTTGGCGCTGGTCCATGGGTGCAGCCCGACCAGTGAGAGCTGAAGCAGGGCAAGGCATCACCTCACCTGGGAAGCTCAAGGGGGAAGGGAATTCCTTTTCCTAGCAAAAGGAAATTGAGACACACAACACCTGGAAAATCGGGTAACTCCCACCCTAATACTGGGCTTTACCAAGGGTCTTAGCAAACGGCACACCAGGAGGTTATATCCCACACCTGGCCCAGAGGGTCCCACGCCCACGGAGCCTCCCTCATTGCTAGTACAGCAGTCTGAGATCTAACTGCAAGGTGGCAGCGAGGCTCGGGGAGGGGCACCCGCCATTGCTGAGGCTTAAGTAGGTAAACAAAGCCTCCATGAAGCTCGAATTGGGTGGAGCCCACCACAGCTCAAGGAGGCCAGCCTGCCTCTGTAGGCAGGCTACTACGTGACAAATGCACAAGCTTCAGTAACCGACTCCCTCAACTGGAAAAAAGAGTATCAGCGATTGAAGATCAAATGAATGAAATGAAGCAAGAAGAGAAGTGTAGAGAAAAAAGAGTAAAAAGAAATGAACAAAGCCTCCAAGAAATATGGGATTATGTGCAAAGACCAAATGTATGTCTGATTAGTGTGCCTGAAAGTGACGGGGGAAAATGGAACCAAGTTGGAAAACATTCTGCAGGATATCATCCAGGAGAACTTCCCCAACCTAGTAAGGCGGGCCAACATTCAAATTCAGGAAATACAAATACAAAGAATGCCACAAAGATATTCCTTGAGAAGAGCAACTCCAAAACACATAATTGTCAGATTCACCAAAGTTGAAATGAAGGAAAGATTGTTAAGGGCAGCCAGAGAGAAAGGTCGGGTTACCCACAAAGGGAAGCCCATCAGACTAACAGCTGATCTCTCAGCAGAAACTCTCCAAGTGAGAAGAGAGTGGGGGCCAATATTCAATATTCTTAAAGAAAATAATTTTAAACCCAGAATTTCATATCCAGCCAAACTAAGTTTCATAAGTGAAGGAGAAATAAAATCTTTCACAAACAAGCAAATGCTGAGAGATTTTGTCACCACCAGGCCCGCCCTACAAGAACTCCTGAAGGAAGCACTAAACATGGAAAGGAACAACTGGTACCAGCCACTGCAAAAAAATGCCAAAATGTAAAGACCTTCGATGCTAGGAAGAAACTGCATCAACTAATGAGCAAAATAACCAGCTAATATCATAATGACAGGATCAGGTTTACACATAACAATATTAACCTTAAATGTAAATGGGCTAAATGGTCCAATTAAAAGACACAGACTGGAAAACTGGATAAAGAGTCAAGACCCATCAATGTGCTGTATTCAGGAGACCCATCTCACACGCAGAGACACACATAGGCTCAAAATAAAGGGATGGGGGAAGATCTACCAAGCAAATGGAAAACAGAAAAAGACAGGGGTTGCAATCCTAATCTCTGATAAAACAGACTTTAAATCAACAAAGATCAAAAGAAACAAAGAAGGCCATTACATAATGGTAAAGGGATCAATTCAACAAGAAGAGCTAACTATCCTAAATATATATGCACCCA
>NW_012119855.1:88653-93580 GCF_000951035.1 Colobus angolensis palliatus | reverse complement strand
AAGAACAGAAAACCAAATACCGTATGTTCTCACTCATAGGTAGGAACTGAACAATGAGATCACCTGGACACAGGAAGGGGAACATCACACACCAGGTCTTATTGTGGGGAGGGGGTAAGAGGGAGGGATAGCATTAGGAGATATACCTAATGTAAATGACGAGTTAATGGGTGCAGCACCCCAACATGACACATGTATACATATGTTACAAACCTGCACGGTGTGCACGTGTACCCTAGAACTTAAAGTATAATAATAAAAAAAAAAGCAATGGTACCTCACATTTCAATACTAATATTGAATGTAAATGGCCTAAATCTCACTTAATAGATACAGAACCACAGAATCGATAAGAACTCACCAACCAACTATCTGCTACCTTCAGGAGACTCACCTAACACCTAAAAGACTCATGTAAACTTAAAGGGGTGGAAAACAGACATTTCATGCAAATGGACATCAAAAGCAAGCAGAGGTAGCTATTCTCATATCAGACAAAACAAACTTAAAAGCAACAGCGGTTAAAGGAGACAAAGATGGATGGTATATAAATTGGACAATATATAAATATTGTCCAACAGGAAAATATTACAATCCTAAGCAGGATACACATTCTACTCAACAGTGCATGGAACTTTCTCCAAGATAAACCATATGATAAGCCATAAAATGAGCCTCAATAAATTTAAGAAAATTGAAATTATATCATGCATGCTCTCAGACCACAGAGGAATAAAACTGGAAATAAACTCCAAAAAAAAAAAAAAACCATGCAAACACATGGAAATTAAATAACTTACTCCTGAATGAGCATTGGGTCAAAAATGAAATTAAGATGGAAATTAAAAAATTATTCAAACTGAATGACAATAATGGCACAACTTATCAAAGCCTCTGGGATACAGCAAAGGTAGTGCTGAGAAGAAAGAATTTAGGCCTAAATGCCTACATCAAAAAGTCTGAAAGAGCACAAACAATCTAGGGTCACATCTCAAGGAACTACGGAAACCAGAACAAACCAAACCTAAACCCAGCAAAAAAAAAAAAAAAAAAAAAAAAACAGGAAATAACCAATGTCAGAGAAGTATTAAATGAAATTAATGAAATTGAAACAAATAAAATACAAAAGGGAAATGAAACAAAAAATTGGTTCTTTGAAAAGATAAATAAAATTAATAGACCATTAGCAAGATTAACCAAGAAAAGAAGAGAGAAAAATCCTAATAACCTCACTAAGAAATGAAACAGGAGATATTACAACTGACAGCACCGAAATACAAAAGATCATTCAAGGCTACTCTGGACATCTTCACGCACATAAACTAGAAAACCTAGAAGAGATGGATAAATTCCTGGAAAAATACAACCCTCCTAGCTTAAATCAGGAAGAATTAGATACCCTGAACAGGCCAATAACAAGCAGTGAGACTGAAATGCTAATTAAAAAATTACCAACAAAAAAATGTCCAGGACCAGTTGGATTCACAGCAGAATTCTACCAGACAGTCAGAGAATTGGCACCAATCCTTTTGATACTATTCCACAAGACAGAGAAAGAAGGAACCCTCCCTAATTCATTCTATAAAGTCAGCACCACACTAATACAAAAATCAGGAAAGGACATAACCAAAAAAGAAAACTATAGACCAATATCCTTGATGAACATAGATGCTAAAATCCTTAACAAAATACTAGCTAACTAAATCCAACAACATATCAGAAAGATAATTCACCATGATCAGGTGGGTTTCATACCAGGGAGGCAGGGATGGTTTAACATATGCAAGTCAATGAATGTAATATATCACACAAACAGAATTAAAAATAAAAATCACATGATCATCTCAATAGAGCAGAAAAAGCATTTAACAAAATCCAGCATCCCTTTATGATTAAAACCCTCAGCACAATCAGCATACCAGGGACATACCTTAATGTAATAAAAGCCATCTATGACAAACTCACAGCCAGCATAATACTGAATAGGGAAAAGATGAAAATATTCCTGCTGAGAACTGGAACAAGACAAGGATATCCACTCTTACCACTCTTCTTCAACATAGTACTTTAAGTCCTAGCCAGAGCAATCAGAAAGAGAAAGAAATAAAGGGCATCCAAGTCAGTAAAGAGGAAGTCAAACTGTCACTGTTTGTTGACTATATGATTGTTTACCTTGAAAACCCTAAGGACTCCTCTAGAAAGCTTCTAGAACTGATAAAAGAACTCAGCAAAGTTTCTGGATACAAGATTAATGTATACAAATCAGTAGCTCTTCCATACACCAACAGTGACCAAGCAGAGAATCAAATCAAGAATGCAAAATAAAATAGTTGCCAAAATAAAATAAAATACTTAGGAATATACCTAACAAAGGAGTTGAAAGACCTCTACCAGGAAAACTACAAAACACTGCTGAAAGAAATCCTAGGTGACACAAACAAATGGAAGCACATCCCATGCTCATGGATGGGTAGAATCAATATTGTGAAAATGATCATACTGCCAAAAGCAATCTACAAATTCAATGCAATCCCCATCAGAATACCACCATCATTCTTCACAGAATTAGAAAAAGCAATTCTAAAATTCATATGACACCAAAAGAGAGCCAGTATAGCCAAATTGAGACTAAGCAAAAAGAACAAATCTGGAGGCATCACACTACCTGATTTCAAACCATCCTGTAAGGCCATAGTCACCAAAACAGTGAAGTAGTGGTATAAGAGTAGGCTCATAGACCAATGGAACAGAATAGAGAACCCAGAAATAAACCCAAATACTTACAGCCAAATGATCTTTGATAAACCAAACAATAACATAAAGTGGGGACCTTTCCCTTTTCAACAAATGGTGCTGGGATAATTGGCTAGCCACATATAGGAGAATGAAACTGGATCTTCATCTCTCACCTTATACAGAAATCAACTCAAGATGAATTAAGGACTTAAACCTAAGACATGAAACTATAAAAATTCCAGAACATAGCATTGGAAAAACCCTTCTAGACATTGGCTTAGGCAAGGATTTCATGACCAAGAACCCAAAAACAAATGCAATAAAAACAAAGATAAATAGCTGGGACCTAATTAAACTAAAGAGCTTTTGTATGGCAAAAGGGAGTCAGCAGAGTAAACAGACAACCCACAGAGTGGGAGAAAATTTTCACAATCTATACATCTGACCAAAGGAATAATATCCAGAATCTACAATGAACTCAAATCAGTAAGAAAAAAAAGTTCCATCAAAAAGTGGGCTAAAGACATGAATAGACAGTTCTCAAAAGAAAACATACAAATGGCCAAGAAACATGAAAAATGCTTAACATCACTAATGATCAGGAAAATGCAAACCACAACCACAATGTGATACCACCTCACTCCTGCAAGAATGGCCATAATAAAAAAAAAAACAGTAGATGTTGGCATGGATGCGGTGAAGAGGGAACACTTCTATGCTGCTGGGGGGAATGTAAACTAGTACAACCACTATGGAAAACAGTGTGGACATTCCTTAAAGAACTAAAAGTAGAATTACCATTTGATCCAGCAATCCCACTACTGGAAATCCACCCAGAGGAAAAGAAGTCATTATTCAAAAAAGATACTTGCACATACATGTTTATAGCAGCACAATTCACAATTGTGAAATCATGGCACCAACCCAAATGCCCAATAATCAATGAGTGGATAAAGAAACTGTGGTATGGCCAGGTGTGGTGGTTCACACCTATAATCCCAGAACTTTGGGAGACTGAGGCGGGCAGATCACGAGGTCAGGGGTTCGACACCAGCCTGGTCAACATAGTGAAATCCTGTCTCCACTAAAAATATAAAACAAAATTAGCTGGCATGGTGGTGGTGGGCACCTGTAATCCCAGCCACTTGGGAGGCTGAGGCAGGAGAATCTCTTGAACCTGGGAGGTGGAGGTTGCTGTGAGCTGAGATCACACCACTGCACACTGCACTCCAGCCCAGACAACAGTGCGAGATTCAGTCTCAAAAAAAAAAAAAAAAAAAAACAGAAAGAAACTGTGGTATATATATGCAATGGAATACTATGCAGCCATAAAAAGGAATGAATTAACAGCATTTTCAGTGACCTGGATGAGATTGGAGACTATTATCCTAAGTGATGTAACTCAGGAATGGAAAATCAAACACTGTAAGTTCTCACTGATATGTGGGGGATATAAGCTATGAGGATGCAAAGGCATAAGAATGATACAATGGACTTCGGGGGCTTGGGGGGAAGAGTGGGAGGGAGACTAGGGATAAAAGACTCAAATATGGTGCAATGTATACTGCTTGGGTGATGGGTACCTCATAATCTCACAAATCACCACTAAAGAACTTACTCATGTAACCAAATACCACCTGTACCCTAATAACTTATGGAAAAATAAAATAAAATAAATTAATAAAAGAAAGATAATGTCAGTTTAAAGAGGATGCCAATCTCTGAAACTCTAGTTCTGGGTTTTAAGAGTGACAATGCAGATGCAAGCAGACTGCCACTTTGCATTGTGGAAAAGGGGAGGCTCCATGGGGACCCAGACGAACTGAGTATCTTTTCTCGTATCAAAAATCACTATTTCATTATATTTTGAACTTGGCAACAATCTAGTTCTAAATTTAACTGCTGTCTTAAAAAATGTCAGGCATTAGCTGAGTGCAGTGGCTCACACCTGTAATCCCAGCACTTTGGGAGGCTGGGGCGGGTGGATCACTTGAGGTCAGGAGTTTGAGACCATCCTGGCCAACATGGTGGAACCCCATCTCCACTAAAAATACAAAAATTAGCTGGGCATTGCGGCAGGGGCCTGTAATCCCAGCTACTCGGGAGGCTGAAGCAGGAGAATAGCTTGAACCTGGGAGGCAGAGGTTGCAGTGAGCCGAGATCGCACCACTGCACTCCAGCCTCAGCAACA
>NW_012119855.1:35870-88140 GCF_000951035.1 Colobus angolensis palliatus | reverse complement strand
TATAATCCCAGTACTTTGGGAGGTCAAGATGAGCGGATCATGAGGTCAGGAGTTCGAGACCAGCCTGACCAACATGGTGAAACCCGATCTCTGCTAAAAATACAAAACTTAGCCAGGCGTGGTGGCATGCTCCTGTAATCCCAGCTACTTGGGAGGCTGAGGCAGGAGAATCATTTGAACCTGGGAGGCAGAGGTTGCAGTGAGCCGACATCGTGCCACTGCATTACAGCCTGGTGACACAGCGAGACTCCATCTAAAAAAAAAAAAAAAATGCAGGCATTATAATGTCAAATTCAAAATTATATATATTCTTTCTTGGAAATTACCTGCAGTACAAAAAAATCCAACTACAAAAAGAATACAGTTCAGGAAAAAAATGGTTAATAAATATTTGATAACGTGCTAGATCACATTTTTTATTAAATAAATGCATATTAAAATAACAATGTTATGTCATGTTTTACTGCCAGATTGGCAAAGATTAAAAACAGACACTCTCCGACACATGCTGCTGGTAAGAGCACAGGTTGGCACAAGCTTTTTGGATGGCATTTTCATAGTATTTATCCAAATTTCAAACACATCTGCTCTTTGACCCAGCGATTCCATATCTAGAAATTTACCATACAGATATATCACATAAGCATATAACAACATGTACCACAAAGTTATTTATTGTAGCAGTATTTGTAATAGTGAAAATCTAAAATCATTTTAATTGTAGTCCAGAGACAATGAAATATATTACAGTGTATCGTACTGTGAAATATCTACATGGCATTGACAGATTGTTAAGTAGAGAATGCTAGTTATAAGATTTTGTGTGGAGCGGGGCACGGTGGCTCAAGCCTGTAATCCCAGCACTTTGGGAGTCCGAGACGGGCGGATCACGAGGTCAGGAGATCGAGACCATCCTGGCTAATGTGGTGAAACCCCGTCTCTACTAAAAATACAAAACATTAGCCAGGCGTGGTGGCGGGCGCCTATAGTTCCAGCTACTCGGGAGGCTGAGGCAGGAGAATGACCTGAACCCAGGAGATGGAGCTTGCAGTGAGCCAAGATCGTGCCACTGCACTCCAGCCTGGGCAACAGAGCAAGACTCCGTCTCAAAAAAAGAAAAAGTAAATTAGTTGGGTGTGGAGGTGCATGCCTGTAGTCCCAGCTACTCAGGAGGTTGAGGTGGAAGGATTGCTTCAGTCCAGGAGGTTGAGGCTGTAGTGAGCCAAGATCATATCACTGCACTCCACCCTGGGTGACAGAATGAGATCCTGTCTCAAGAAAAAGAGTGAAATGTAAAGGTTGGTAGCTTTTTAATCTATATAGATTATGCAAGTAGTAATGTAAATGAACTACTAAACTCAGTTTTATATTATGAGATAAAGCTTATTGTATGTGATTATATGTGTGTGTGTGTGTGTTTGTATATATGTATTTTTTTTTTTCTTGAGACAAGAACTCACTCTGTCACCCAGGCAGATTTTAGTGAAATTTCAGGAGGGTAAGGGGAAAGTTTTTCCTTGGCCCCTATACAACTTATACACCCCTTATTTCCCTGCTTCCAATGCAGGGGAAGTACAATTAGTAGCACAATCTCGGCTCACTGAAACCTCTCTCTCCTACTGGGCTCAAGCAGTCCTCCCACCTCAGCCTCCCCAGTAGCTGGGACTACAGGCATGTGGCACCATGCCCAGCTATTTTTTTTTTCTTTTTTTTTGTATTTTTAGTAGAGGTGGAGTTTTGCCATGTTGTCCAGGCTGGTCTCGAACTCCTGAGCTGAAGTGACAAACCTGCCTTGGCCTCTCACAGTACTGGGATTACAGGCGTGAGCCACCGAACCCGGCCAGAAATATATTTTTAAAAGCCAACAGTGAAACTGCTTCTATACCTTGTCTCCAAGTCCATATATTCTCCTATTGCCATCTTTGAAAGGACAGTAGAAGCTATTTTGCAGGGCCAGGGCTATGGAATTTTCCTCACTTCCTATCTCTGCCCTACAGAAAGCTGGGTTATTTGGAGTAATGGACTGGGGTCTTGATACTCTGTATGCCATGTCTACAGAGGAAAGCATTGCATGTTATAGTGGGGGCAGCTGTACTTCCCCTGCATTGGAAGCAGGGAAATAAGGGGAGTATAAGTTGTACAGGGGCCAAGGAAAAACTTCCTCTTTACCCTCCTGAAATTTCACTAAAACTTGACTCACAAAAGGCAGATTAATTGGAGAAAAGGCATACAAATGTATTAACATACACATGGTGGAGTAACATAGAGTAATTATTCCCAATCCTCAATGGGGTGTAGAAGCTTATATATCATCTTGAGGTTACAGAAAGAACGGGGGCTCAGAGCATGACCAAAAACAGGCTATGGTGACAAACCAGGCTATGGTGGCTAGACAGGTCGTGGGAGGGAGAGAAGAGGAGGCTTGGCCAGCAAAGGTGGTCTTGCTATGTAGATGAAACCTCACAGGTAACAGCCCTCCGAGAGGGTAAATGATGCTAAACATTTCTTCCAAACTTTTAAAGATGTCAGACTCTCCATTAATCTTTCCTAGACCTGAACAAGGGAAGGCCCGGCTGCATCAGTGCAGATTCTCTACAGATGCAAATCTGCCCTGCAGAAGACAGCTTAACTACTTCTGTTTGTTGGCCCTCTGAACAGCCATCTCAAAATATGTCAATATATATATATATATATATGTGTGTGTGTGTGTGTGTGTGTGTGTGTGCGCACCAGAAGATGCTTAGACATCCTGAAGTTTCTTTAGGTATTAAAGTCTTCTGAGGTTGAAGAGGAGCTCATGACTCAGGAAAGAAGATGGTATAGAAGCCATAATTGGGGGAAGTAAGGGTAAGAGGAGGCTGCAACGCCGAGTGGTGGAGGCAGGAACCGGAGCGCTAGCAGAAGCTGGGTAGGCACCATGGCTGGGGTCACCACCATCGAGGCGGTGAAGCGCAAGATCCAGATTCTGCAGCAGCAGGCAGATGATGCAGAGGAGCGAGCTGAGCGCCTCCAACGAGAAGGCTTTTTTGGGTTTGTGGCACCCTGGCCACCCCATCCGGCTGTGACAGCCTCAGCAGTCTGTGGGTTGGCAGTTTGTTGATCTTTTATAATTTCTTTCCCTACCCAGTCCCCATTTTCTGGTAAGCTTTCTAGGAGGTCTGTTTAGGTGTACATCCTGCAGCTTATTGGCTTAAAATGTTACTCTACTTTGATGTGGTCTCCCTGGGGCCAATTGGGAGAAAGAGAAATCAATAGAGCAACTGTTTTGATACTGAATATTGACAAGTGTCTTTTTGAAATAAAGAACCAGTCCCTCCAACCCTCAAAAAAAAAAAAAAGCCATAATTAGTACAGAATACTATTTATATTATATATGTTATATATATTATATATGTGTATATATAATATATAAGTATATATATAATATATAAGAGAGAGTGTGTGTGTGTGTATATATATATATATATATTTTTTTTTTTGAGATGGAGTCTCACTCTGTCACCCAGGTTAGAGTGCAGTGGCATGATCTAGGCTCACTGCAGCTGCCACATCCTGGGTTCAAGTGATTTTCCTGCCTTATGCTCCCAAGTAGCTGGAATTACAGGCATGCACCATGACACCAGCTAATTTTTGTATTTTCACAAAAATATTTCTTCCAGACTTGCTTTCCCCATGCTGGCCAGGCTGGTTTTGAACTCCTGATCTCAAGTGATCCACCTGCCTCAGCCTCCCAAAGTGCTGGGATTACAGGTGTGAGCCACCATGCCCAGTCAAGAAATGTATTCGGAGGTAAAATATTTTTATTTCTTTTACTTGCTAGATTTTGCCTATGACTAGAAGAATAAACTAAGTGTCCTCTACTATATACCTAAAAGGGTATTGGATACAGAACACAGGAAAGAAGATGCTGGAAATGCTGAGATACTGAGGAGGGATCTCTGGACCAACCATATCAAGGTCCTGCAAATAACTGGGTATAGCAGTTGTTTGTTCCCATGTCAGTCTTCCTACAAAGCTAAAAGCTCCTGGGATACAATTATCACAGTGATTGTCACATAGTAGGTTCTCATTAAATACAGATTTGGTTAAATGGATGGATCAATAGATGAGTGACAGAAGAAAGACTCCTTAGAGACTTGCGCAAACTCCCTAAATGAAGGGGGAGGATAAAATATTCAGGTGACATGAATCAGAGGGAACAGCAGAAATCCATGCCAGGGAGAATAAGAATGGGAATCTTGAGCTGTCTCAATGTATGGTACACTTGCAGGGCCTTATATACTTGTAACGTAGGATAACCCAAAGAAATACATAACTGTAGAAGTCACATAGCTCAAAGTCAAGATGGGGTGCATCTAGATTTCCTCCAAGGAGAGGGAATTCCATTCTTCCTGGATGAGGAGAACTTTGGAGAGTTTGCATAAAATAATTCATGCCATTTGCCTGCTCGGAATGTATTATTCCCTACCAATTCTATACCATCTTCTTTCCTGAGCCATGAGCCCCACTTCAAGCCCAGAAACTTTAATATCTAAAGAAATTTCAGGATATCTAAGTGCCTTCTGGCACACTCAGGAGCAGAGTTGCTGCTGTTGCCACTATAACAAATACCAATACTCTTATCACCACTATTATCATGACCACCATAACCACTACCATTAGATGAGAGTGAAACCATCCAATAGTAAATCAGGATCCTAAAACATGTCTGGGATCTTCGTCAATCAGAATGGTATCTCTTCCTTTCTTGCTTTGGGTATTAAACAGGAGGAGGAGAGCAGAAGGGAGACAGAATTTTCCCTTTAGTTATATCCATATCTATAGATCTATGTTTATATTACTAAAAGTGTATTAGGGAAGCTTTAAGAATTGGGAAAAGAACTTTAAAGACCCGAAGGATTCTGGGGCTTCAGAAATTCAAGCTGGGATTCAATATCTCCAGGATTTTCTCTCTCGCCCTTTCATTTTTGCTTACTTCTGCTTGACTTCATTCTCTCCTATAACAGATGGACTTTCCCCACTGATAGAAAACCTATCTGCCAGCAGCTTGGGCTTGTATCATCCTGGTTATTTTCTCCAAAAGAGGGTATATATTCTCAGCTTCATTTTGAAGATTTCCAGGGAAAATTTTCTGAGTGACTTGTTATGTGCTTATCCCTGGACCAATCATTGTGATCAAAAGGATGGTTTACTTTGGAGTGGGCAGCCTATATAGCATGTCCACTCTTAGGCCAGGGAGTGAAGTCTTATGATCGGCAGCTCCACAAAAACCACATGGGATGCATGGTGGGGGCAATGATGCCCTTCTCCTGAAGGAAGGGAAAGAAAAAAAAAATGCTTCAGATGTCCACAAAAATAGATCAAAAGTAGACAGATAGGCAGATAGATAGATACACAGATGGTACAGAGAGAGAGGAAGCAGGTTCATTAGCTAACTATATAGCTGACAAACAGACGTGTTAGTGCTCATATAGGGTTTAATATTTGTTCTCTTTTTTTAAGATTTATTTTTACTCCTTTTCACTTTTTTTTTTTTTTTTTTGAGACGGAGTCTCGCTCTGTCGCCCGGGCTGGAGTGCAGTGGCCGGATCTCAGCTCACTGCAAGCTCCGCCTCCCGGGTTGACGCCATTCTCCTGCCCCAGCCTCCGGAGTAGCTGGGACTACAGATGCCCGCCACCTCGCCCGGCTAGCTTTTTTGTATATTTTAGTAGAGACGGGATTTCGCCATGTTGGCTAGGCTGGTCTCGAGATCTCCTGACCTCGTGATCCGCCCGTCTCGGCCTCCCAAAGTGCTGGGATTACAGGCTTGAGCCACCGCGCCCAGCCCCTATTCACTTTTTCAAATATATTATAAAATTGTTGTCATAAACCAAAGAAATAGAAAAACCTGCTTATATCTTAATTAGAATTGATGACATCCAGGAGTAATTAGGAAAGAACAGACATCTTCGTAATATTAGACTTCCTGTCCAAACGTACAGCATAGCTTTACAACTTCTCACTCATTCAATCTTTTCCAATATCCCAGAAAGTTTTTGTAGATCTTTTATGTAATACAAGTGAGAGATTATTCGCATAACAGCTAGCACCAAAACAGTCTTTGACTAGAAAAATACCTTAATAAGGTAGAGGTAGGGCCTCCACACAGTGTTGTTCAGTCTGTGCACTGCACAACTCTTGATGCACCATTTACATGGACTACAATGTAAACAAACCCTCTGGAGTTATATACTGAGCCACTCTGAGAGGAAGATGAAACTGTTCACAGGAGCCAAAGCAATGAGAAGGGAGGCTAAGTTGCTTGTATGAGAACATCAGAAAAGTTTGCTTTATCTCTTAAATGAGAACAGAAGAGAAAAAATAATCAGAAAGATGGTAAGGCCAAAAGAGAAGCTTGTGGGATGGTGGAAGGATGAGTGGCACATCGGTGAAGTGGTCAGTGAGAAAACTTTGGTGGGATGAACAAGAGACTTTTTAGAACAAGAATGTTCTACAATTAATTTTCAGTTATTTGAAATCATGAGTAAAATTGCTGCTACTTGGTACAGTGTTTTCATTCAAGGTTAATTTCTGAAGGGAGAAGGGAACAGAAAGCGTGGGTTATAACCCAGCTTGTGTCAAGCTGAGATAAAGGAATACACACAATCACGCAGAGAATAGAACAAAAATTCAGGGCCTAGGAATGAGAATTTGAGCCAATCATATCTGAAACTCAGTGTTCCAGGGTAGGGGGACCCCTGCTGATACCTAAATTGAATTTGTAACCACTTTATACCACTCTTAGGAGGATTCTGTAAATTACTTCCTGTTTTTTTTTCTTGCCCTTATAAATGGGACCTTATTTCCTATAATATTTTTCTGCCAGTTCTCGCAGATTCCAAAAGTCTATCGGTCAATCTATCTCTCTTTCTTTCATTCTCTCGTGCTCTCTCCCTCTCTCTGTATCTGTCTATCTATCTATTTATCTATATTACATGAATATATAAGCATATATGAAATATAAATGGATGGTCTGGTTTTTATCTGATCTTTAGACCAAGTAATTTCTTTTAGCATTGCTTGTAGTTTAAGTCAATTGCCAACAAATTCTCTTACTTTTTATTTGAAAATGTCTTTATTTTATTTTGTTTTATATTTTAATTTTATTTTATTTCAATTCATTTCATTTTGTTTATTGAGACAGGATCTCACTCTGTTGCCCAGGCTTGAGTGCAGTGGAACAATCTTGGCTCACTGCATCCATTGCCTCCCAAATTTAAGCGATTCTCCTACCTCAACCTCCTGAGTAACTGGGATCACAGGTGTGCACCACCACGCCTAGCTAATTATCATATTTTAGTAGAGATGGGGTTTCACTATGTTGGCCAGGCTGGTCTCCAACTCCTGGCCTCAAGTGATCTACCCTCCTCAGCCTCCCAAAATGCTGGAATTACAGGTGTGAGCCACCATGCCTGACCTTGTTTTACTTTTTAAAGAGATATTTTGGTGTATTCTAGGTTGACTTTTTTTCTTTCTGCACTTTATTTATTTATTTATTTTTGAGACAGAGTCTCACTCTGTCACCCAGGCTGGACTGCAGTGGCAAGATCTTGGCTCACTGCAACCTCCACTTACCAGGTTTAAGGATTCCTCCTGCCTCACCCTCCCAAGTGGCTGGGACTACAGGCCTGTGCCACCACTCCCAGCTAATTTTTTGTATTTTCAGTAGAGATGAGGTTTCGCCATGTTGGGCAGGCTGGTCTCGAACTCCTGACCTCAGGTGATCCATCTGCCTTGGTCTCCCAAAGTGCTGGGATTACAGGTGTAAGCCGCCACACCCAGCCTCTTTCTACATTTTAAAGATGCTATAGTTTGACTATAATATACATATGTGTGTTTTCTTGATGTTTGTCTTGCCTGTGGTTGGTTAAGCTTCTTGATGTAAGTTGACATCTTTCAAAATTTTTGAGACATCATTGGAAATTCTTACACTCCCTCATTTATCCTTCTTGGGCTCCAATGACATGTTTTAGAGCATCAATATTGTTCCAAAGGTCTTGGATAATACAGCCTTCATTTTAATCTTTTTTTCCTCTTTGTGTTTTAATTTGGTAATGTCTGTTATCTATTGACCCAAATGTCTTCAAGTTCAGTGATCCTTTCTTTGAACTATCAGTAATCCTTGATATTATTGTGTCAAGGCAGCTGTTAAGCCCATAGAATGAATTATTTGATATCATATTTTTTATTTCTAGCATTTCATTTGATTTTTTTTTTTTTTAGTTTTCATTTATCTGCTGAAATCTCCAGTTCACACGTTGTCATTTTTTTCGTTTTATAGATAATTATACAAACACACACACACACACACACATCTTGTATCTTTTATCTTGTATATATATAAGTATCCAAGCTGTGTATCAAGAGACCTCTCTGGGATTTTTTGTTTTTGTTTTTTTGAATGTTTCAAGACTTGTTTTTTGGCCTAACATATGATCTATCCTTAAGAATGGTCCAAGTCAGGCACGGTGGCTCACGTCTACAATTCCAGCACTTTGGGAAACTGGGGCAGGAGGATCACTTGAGCCCAGGAGTTTGAGACCAGCCCAGGCAACAAAGTGAGATGCTATGTCTACAAAAATAAAATAACAGACATGGTGGCATGTACCTGTAGCCCCAGCTGCTCGGGACGCTGAAGTGGGAAGATGGCTTGAGCCTGGGAGATCGAGGCTGCAGTGAGCTATGATTGTGCCATTGCACTCCTGCTTGGGCAGCAGAGCAAGACCCTGTGTCAAAATAAAATAAAATGGTCCATGTGCTGAGGAGAAGAATGTATATTCTCTATCCATTGGATGAAATGTTCTGTAAATATATATATATTAGGTTCATTTGTTCTATAGGGCTGATTAAGTCCTATGTTTCTTTGTTGATTTTCTGTCTAGATGATCTACCCAATGCTGAAAGTAAGGTGTTGAAGTCTCCAACTATTATTGTATTGGGATGTATATCTCTCTGTAGCTCTCATAATATTTCCTTTATATATCTGGATGCTCCAGTGTTGTGTACATATATATTTACAATTAGTATATTCTCTTGCTGAACTGACCCCTTTATCATTATATAGTGACCTTCTTTGTCTCTTCTTTTTTTTTTTTTTTGAGACAGAGTCTCACTCTGTTGCCCAGGCTGGACTGCAGTGGCATGATCTCAGCTCATGGCAAGCTCTGCCTCCTGGGTTCATGCCATTCTCCTGCTACAGCCTCCTGATTAGCTGGGACTACAGGCACCTGCCACCACGCCTGGCTAATTTTTTGTCTTTTTTAGTAGAGACGGTGTTTCACTGTGTTAGCCAGGATGGTCTTGATCTCCTGACCTCATGATCTGCCTGCCTCAGCCTCCCAAAGTGCTGGGATAACAGGTGTGAACCACCGCGCCCAGCCTCTTTGTCTTGTCTTATAGTTTCAGTCTTGAAATCTATTTCGTCTGATGTAAGTGTAGCTATTCCTGCTCTTTTTTTGGTTTCCACTGGCATGGAATATCTTTTTCTGTTCCTTCATTTTCAGTCTATGTACGTCTTAATAGGTGAAGTGTGTTTCCTATAGGCAGCAGATCATTGGGTCTTTTTTTTTTTTAATCATTTAGCCACTCTATGTCTTTTGATTGGAGAATTTAATCCATTTATAGTCAACTTTATTATTGATAAGAAAGGACTTACTCCTGCCATTTTGTTATTTGCTTTCTGGTTCCTTCCTTCCTTCCTTCCTTCCTTTCTGTGAAAGTGGTT
This sequence comes from Colobus angolensis palliatus, assembly GCF_000951035.1. Taxonomy (NCBI): domain Eukaryota; kingdom Metazoa; phylum Chordata; class Mammalia; order Primates; family Cercopithecidae; genus Colobus; species Colobus angolensis. The sequence continues at coordinate 78,376 of NW_012119855.1, read as the reverse complement.
TTCTCTGGTGGCATGTTTTAATTTCTTCCTTTTTATCTTTTGTATACCTGTGGTAGTCTTTTTTTTCAAATTGAAAGTAGTCACTATTTGTTAACTAATCAGATCACAAACATAAGCATGATAGTCACCTTAATTCATCTTTCTAATAAGCTTGTCGATATGGTCTTCTCTGTGGCCAGTATCTCCACCTTCTACAACATGGGTAGTCTTTTTCTTAATTCCAGCTCATGGAGAGTATAATTTGAAAGGCCACAGAAAGTTATTTGCTTCTTGCAAGCATTTTTCTTTTTTTTTTCGCCCGGACTGGAGTGCAGTGGCCAGATCTCAGCTCACTGCAAGCTCCGCCTCCCGGGTTTACAGCCATTCTCTTGCCTCAGCCTCCGGAGTAGCTGGGACTACAGGCGCCCACCACCTCGCCCGGCTAGTTTTTGTATTTTTAGTAGAGACGGGGTTTCACTGTGTTAGCCAGGATGGTCTCGATCTCCTGACCTCGTGATCCGCCCGTCTCGGCCTCCCAAAGTGCTGGGATTACAGGCTTGAGCCACTGCGCCCGGCCAAGCATTTTTCAATAGTATCAATCTCATGAATCAGATCTTCCATGCAGATGATGCCATAGTTACCAAAATATCAAATAATCAAAGTGTTACCTGTCAAGACAGCTCAATTCTTATTGAATTTGCCATAACCACACTTGTAGATTGCTGACATCTACTGACTTCCTCACTATTCACTGACTGACTTCAGGTTTGGGTACCCCCATGTAATATATGGTCCTATAATCAGCATATTAATTGAAGGCTTGTTGAGCTTACCAAAGCTTCCACTGAAAATCTGAAGAAGGTGAAGAAGCTGCAATGCTTTTCAGACCTTTGGGCTCACACCACTGATACCTGTAATCCTGTGGACAAATGCCAATTTGGGCTCTGCAGGAAATAGAAGTTGCTAGCTTTTTTTTTTTTGTCATCCTAGCCATTCAAATCTCAATTCTGTACATTTGCCTATATTCCTTGTGATAGTGCTTAGCTTTTTCATAGATGAGCTTCCTCCTTGCCTTTCAGTGCATCTTTTGGGCAAACTTCTTTCTCAGATGCTTTATCTTCAGCTCTGCAAAATTCCCTCCCTTTTTTTTTGAGGGGATTCTAACACACCAGAAACCTTCTTCCTCTCTTTGATACCCTCCATGGTTCCAGCAGGAAAACAGGCCAACTCCAAGTTGGCCTGTTGTAGGTTTTTTTATTTGAGGTTACCATGAGGCCTGCAAATAACATCTTATAAGCCATTATTTTACACTGGTGACAAGTTAACTCTGATTGCAAAAACAAACTAACAAGCAAAGAGAAAACTAATAAAAGCTCTACACTTTAACTTAATCCTTCCCTGCTTTTTAAATTTTTGTTGTTGCTATTTATATCTTATTATGTTGTCTATGTCTTTAAAAGTTGTAGTTATTATTTTTATAGCTTCATCCTGTAGTCTTTCTACTGAAGATATGAGTAGTTTATATACCACGATTACAGTGTTATAATATTCTGTGTTATTTTGTGTACTTACTAGTACCAGTGAGTTTTGTTCCTTCATGATTTCTTATTGCTCATTAACATCTTTTTCTTTCAGAATGAGCATTTCTTGTAGGTCAGGTGTGGTGTTGCTGAAATTCCTCAGCTTTTGTTTGTCTGGAAAAGTCTAGTTCTCCTTCGTGTTTGAAGGATATGTTCGCTAGATATGCTATTCTAGGATAACTTTTTTTTTTCTTCATCACTTTGAATGTGTCATGCCACTCTCTTCTGACCTGCAAGATTTCCACTGAGGAGTCTGCTGCCAGATACATTGAAGCTCCTTTATATGTTATTTGTTTCTTTTCTCTTGTGAGATGCTTTCAGTATCCTTTCTTTCTCCTTGACCTTTGAGAGTTTGATTATTAAATGTCTTCTGTTAATCTTATTTGGGTTAAATCTGTTTGGTGTTCTATAACCTTCTTGTACTTGAATATTCATATCTTTCTCTAGGTTTGGAAAGTTCTCTATTATCTCTTTGAATAAAATGTTCTACTCCAGTCTCTCTCTCTACATCCTCTTTAAGGCCAATAACTCTTAGATTTGCCCTTTTGAGGGCAAATTCATTCCTTTTTATTTTTTTCTTCTCTCCCTGTATATTTTCAAATAGCCCGTCTTCAAGCTCACTAATTCTTTCTTCCGCTTGATTCATTCTGCTGTTCAGAGACTGATGCACTCTTCACTTTGTTAATTCAATTTTTCAGCTCCAAAATTTCGCTTGATTTTTAAAAATTATTTCAATCTTTTTGTTACATTTATCTGATAGGATTCTGAATTCCTTCTGTGTTATCTTGAATTTCGTTGCACTTACTCAAAACAGCTATTTTGAATTCTTCATCTGAAAGGTCACATACCTCTGTCATTCCAGAATCGGTCACTGATGCCTTACTTAGTTTGTTTGGTGAGGTCATGTTTCCTTGGACACTCTTGATGCTTGTGGATGTCCATCACTGTTTGGACATTGGAGAGTCAGATATTTATTCTAATCTTCACAGTCTGGGCTTGTTTGCACCCATCCTTCTTGAGAAAGCTTTCCAAGTATTCAAAGGGAATTGAGTACTGTGATCTAAGTCTTTGGCCACTGCAGCCATGTGTGCATTAGGGGACAACCAAATGCAGTAACATTGTGATTCTTCAGACTCATAGGGGTACCGCTTTGGTGGTCCTGGGTAATATCTGGGAAAAGTCCCTGGATTACCAGTCAAGAGTCTTTTGTTCTCTTTTCTTGCGTTCCCCCAAATGGAATCTCTCTATGTGTGTTGAGCTACCAGGAGTTAGGAGTCAAGTGACACAAGCACTGTGGCACCACCACTGGGACTGCGCTGGGTCATACTAGAAGCCAGCATGGGACTGGGTCTTGGCTGAGGCCTGTGGCAACCATTGCCTGGCTACTGCTGTTCATTCCAGGCCCAAGGGCTCTTTATTCAGCAGGTGATGAACTCTGCCAGGACCGGATCTTTCCTTTCAGAGCAGTAGGTTCCCTTCTGGCCCAGGGTGTGTCTGAACATGTTGTCCAGGAGCTAAGGCCTGGAATGAGGGCTTTGGGACTCTTCTTGGTGCTTTATTTTACTGTGGCTGAGCTGGTATCCAAGTTGCAAGACAAAGTCCTCTTTACTCTCTTCTCTCTTTTCCTCAAGCAGAAGGAGTGTCTGCCAGAGCTGAGAGCTGTGCTTCCTGGAACTGGGGGATGGGGAGTGATGCAAGCACTCCCTTGGCTGCCCCCGCTCATGTCTCACTAGGTGGCATGCACCTCAAGTCCACTGGCTTCAAGCCCGGGCGCAGCACCAGGACTTGCTCAAGAATTGCAGTACTGATGGCTTAGACTGTCTTTCAAGTTTATTGAAGACCCTAGAGCACTTTACCAGGCAGTGGTGGGGCTAGCAAGTTCTGACTGCTGGGATGGATGATTTCCTCTGGCTAGGGCTGCTCTAAATGCTCCCTCCAGAGTACCAGCTGAATTCTGCCCTGTGTTGCTTTCTGCTGTGATAGGCAGCACTGAGTTCCAATGCAAAGTACCACACTCACTCTCCTCTCCCTCCCTCTAAGCACACAGACTATCTCTCTTTGCCGAGTGGCACTCCTGAGGGATGAGGGAGTAGTGGTGTTGGCAGTTCAAGACTGGCTTTCCTACCCTCTTCAGTGCCTCTTCCCTTGATAAGATATTAAAACCAGGAACCAAGATCATGCATTTGATTTTTGGTACTTATGAAGGTGGTTTCTTGTGTGAATAGTTGTTCAATTTGCTTTTCCTGTTGGGGGTATGGGGCGAGAAACACTGGAGGGCTGTATTTGGCCATCTTGCTTCAAGAGGCCTCTCTGGTTGGCTTAGTTGAAGATGACAATCCACCTGCTATGCATGAGAAAAGGTAGCATTTATGTCCAAAGACATTCGATTGTATTGCCACGAGTGTAGAAAAAGTGCTTAAACTCAACTATAAGGAAAACATCTTATTTTCAAGTAAGCAAAATAAAGCCTCCTTTCTTTTATGAGTTGTTTTCACAATGGGAGAACAGAGAGACATTTCGGTGTAGTGTTAAAACAGATACAGTTTGGATTCAGGCAAACCGGAGTTGCATTTTTGGCTCTGCCACTTTGAAGCTCTGCAGTCTTGAACAAGTTGCATGTTTCTCTAAATTCTAGCTTCTTATCTGTAAAATGTGGATAATTATAAAAATATCTCCCCCACAGAGTTTCTGTGAGGTTTAAATGGGATCATACCCAGATAATGCAGTAGCTAGCACAGGGTGGCCTTTCAGTAAATGCTATTTTCTTTCCCTTACACCCTGCCTCATCCTCATCCTCTTTCCTCCAGGCTCAAACTCAGAAGAATAGGGAATCAGTTTTGTCTTGATCACTGATGTATTGCTAAAATTCATCTCATCACAATTACTCAGTAAATATTTGTTGAAAGAATAAATGCAAAAATCTCTTCTCTGAGTAAAGCAATTCAGAAAGCTGGGCTCTGCAGGGATCAGACTTGCTTTAAACTATATTTTCGTTTTTCAAATAAAAAATTTATCTTTCAAATTTATTTTTGTAGAGGCAGGGTCTCACTATGTTGCCCAGGCTGGTCTTGAAACCTTGGACTCAAGCAGTCCTCTTGCCTTGGCCTGCCAGATTGCTGGGATTACAGATGTGAGCCACCACATATAGCCGAACAATATTTTCAGAAGCCATACAGAAAAGGGAGTGTGTTACCAAATTCATTAGCCTTCAGAAGACTCCAAAAATGATAGTGAAATTCCTGGTTTATACATAGGCACTTCAAAGAAATTTTTCAAGACTATGGTGGAAGCAAAGAAGAGGCAACTTAATTTTATTGACACATAGAAGTAGTATTTTTTTTTTTAACATTTCCTTCATTCATGAGAACAGAGAATCACCATGAGTCTTGCCTAAAGATATTGAATCAATGTTCTGCTTTAGCTAAAAATAGAAAGGAAAGGTCATCAAGAAGATCAACAAAATGTACATTAGTTTATCTTTGGCTATGACAAGGCTCACCCTTGCCTGAAAAGTAAGTCTAATTCTATGATAACCAGTGCTAAAAAGTCAGAAGATACAATTTCTTGATCCCACAAACATAAAATAGTTAGTATGCCGCTTTGTCCTCTTTGTTTCATAAGGGATTCTAAGAAGCATTTAAGGGAATGTAGAGTATGTGTTCACTGGTAAAGAGTTAGTCATTTTATAATATGCTTAAAAATCACTTTATTTTTAGAATGTTCCCTTTTATCATTGACATCTTAATGTACTGTAATTTAAATTTTTTGCATGTTGAATGAGCAGAGCACAAGCACTTCACAACGGTGAGAATAATTGCTACTTAAATATGCCATAAATCAATATATAATGCAAGGATACACAATAATGGTGCAGAACATTTACCATACTTTGATAGTAATAAAAAATGTTTAAAAAGGGAGGAGGATGCTAAATGGAATGCTCATTTTATTCTCACAGAGAAGGGCCAGAACAAAAAGAAAAAAGGAATGCTCATTTTAGACATATTCTCTAGTTCTTTATTTGTTAACTAGTTCTTAACTATTTCTTAATGTGATACTCTAAACAGTAAAATTCATGATTTTAGTATGTGTGTATAAACCTGAAACTTAGTTTTAGATAATCTCAGGGAGGATATAATTTCATACGTATAAGTATGAACCAAAATTTAAAGGAAAACTAAACTCCATTGTTTCTAAATTTAAAAACCTTTACGTGTCTTTAAAAACAATTTTGTGCACAGTTGAACTCTCAGGTACAATGGGACTACGATGCTAAATACTGCAAGTAAAACTTTTGTTTGTTTGTTTTTTGTTTGTTTTGAGATGGAGTCTCATTCTGTCACCCAGGCTGGAGAGCAGTGATGAGATTTTGGCTCACTGCAACCTCTGTCTCCCAGGTTCAAGCGATTCTCCTGCCTCAGCCTCCTGAATATCTGGGACTACAGGTGTGTGTCACCATGCCTGGCTAATTTTTGTATTTTTAGTAGAGATGGCGTTTCACTATGTTGTCCAGGCTGGTCTCGAACTCCTGACCTCAGGTGATCCGCCTGCCTTGGCCTCCCAAAGTCCTGGGATTACAGTCATGAGTCACTACTCCTGGCCGTAACTTTTCTTAGAACTTTATTAGAGTAAGAAACTTCCAAAACTTTGAAGGAAGATGAATATAGTGTGTTAAAGGAGGTAATTTTCCTTAATTGCTAAGTCCAAAGTTTACTAGCTTGTAGATAAAGTTTAGAAATTGTTTAAAATAAATCCATGTTTTCTCAGAATAGACTTCCTTGTCCTGTAATCCTTCTGGAACCTGGCATACTATACTGTGACAAGAGTAACAGAGAGAGACTGTCTTCACATAAATAATGTAAAGGAGATTAATCACGATAATGGAAAATCTTGATTATTTTGCAGAGAATCTCTGAGGGCACTCCACACTGAGTTTTCTCTGCACCTTTGGTCCTGCTCAAAGATGTCACTCAGGCCCCAGCCTCTTTTCATTTTTCTGCTCTCATGAATGGCATGTTTCCCTTCATGCTAACAAAATAGCTGCCTCAGCTCCAGACATCACATCCTTAAAAAACAAAGTCAAAAAGCAAGCAAGAAAGAAGGTCAGAGAGCTTCTCCTCATATATCTCTCTTTTTCTCAGGAGGAAAATATTTTCCAGAAGCTCCCCAGCCGACTTCCGTTTTCTCTTTTGTCTCAATGACTACAACTGTTTTACCCACCTCCCCAACCCAGTCACAACAAAAGAGATGAATATATCCATTGAATTACAACACTCACAATTTGTCCCCTGGGGCTAATAGAGGGGTCAACTTTCACTGAGTACATTGTTACCAAATCTTTGAATGAAATTGGATTCTGTTAGCAAGGAATAAGGTTAAGATGATGCTTGGTCTGAAACCAATAATGCCTACCACACCACACAGACCAGTATATACATCTGAATGTCAATTTATTCATTTACACTGAGAAATATTACCAAACAAGTTGGGCACCTGAGTTCTTTGGCCAACATATTCTTTTCTCATTAAAAATTTTCATGGGAAGTGCTATGATTTGAATGTGCTCCTCCAAAAAGCCTGGGTTGGAAACTTAATCTCCAATGCAACAGTATTGGTAGGTGGGGCCTAATGGGAAGAGTTTAGGTCATGAGGACACCATCCTTATGAACAGATTAATGTCAATTATGAAAGGGCTTAGAGGCTGCAAGTTTGAGCTCTTGCTCTCTCTCTCTCTCTCCCCCACCCCCCCGCCTCTCTCTCTCTGCCTCACTCTTTCCCTCTCTCACTCTCTCACCTTCCACCTTGTGGTGATGCAAAGGCCTTTGTCAGATCCTGGCACCTTAATACTGGACTTCCCAGCTTCCAGAACTATGAGAAATAAATTTCTTTCCTTCACAAGTTACCCAGTCTATGGTCTTCTGTTATAGCAACGCAAAACAGACTAAGACAGGAAGTTAAATTATAATAAGAAAGCTGCGAGGTGAGGAATCAGACCTAGAGAAGTAGTTATTCTTCTGTGCTCCTTGTCTCCTCTGCCTTCAGTGCTTTTCCCTTTTGTTAACTCCCACATGTCCTTGAAAATTCAGCTTAAGCATCGTCCCCCTCTAGAAAGCTTTCTTTATTACTCCCTCCCTCCACACCTGCACCTCCCAGCCTTAGCTGAGTTACTTGCCTCTCTTCTATATTACCATGGCATACTGTGCATAACTCTCATTACACCTACTCTATCGTACTGCAGTTATCATGTAAAAGTCCTCTTCACTAAATGTGAGTTCTTTAGAAGCTGAAACTGAGCAACCTTGTATTTGTAGTCTTAGTGGTGAGCACAGGGCTCAATATATAGATATTGAAGGACAGGTATTTGTGGTCAAAAGAATAATAAACCCTTCCCAAAGATGGCTACATCTTAATCCTTGAAACCTGTTGTGATGGTTAGTTATTTGTGTCAAATTGGAAGGTGTTTCTGGATGAGATTAACATTTAAATCATTGAACATGCAGTAAAGCCGGCTTGCCTCCATAATGTTAGTGGGCCTCATCCAATCAGTTGAAGGCCCGAATAAAAATAAAAAGACTGGCTTCTCTAACCAAGAGGGAATTTTTCAGCAGACTGCTTTGGATGTCATTGGTACCACTGGCTTTCCTGATTCTCTGCCTCCTGGCCTTTGGACTGAAACTACACCATTGGCTCTCCTGGGTTCAGAGCGTGCTTGCTCACACACTGCAGATTTTGGACTTGCCAGCCTCCATAATCACATCAGTCAATTCCTTATAGTTTCTCTTTCTTCTCTTTTCTCCCCGTCTAACACTCCCATATCCCCATATGTATTCTATTGGCTCTGTTTCTCTGAAGAACCATGAGCATCTATAAGTATATTATCTCACATGGCAAAAGGGAGTTTGCAGGCATGATTAAGTGAAGGATCTTGAGATGAGGAGATCCTCTGGGATTATCCAGTAGGCCCAATGTAATCGCAAAGATAAGATGGAAGCAGAAGTGTCAGAATCAGAGAAGATTGATAGCAGAAGCAGAGGTCCAAATATGTGATTGCTGACTGGAGATTACAAATCAAGTATAGTATTTGTAGGCTGGAAAAGCGAGGAACCAGATAGAACTTCCAGAAGGAATGCAGCCCTGTTGACATCTTAATTTTTTCCCAGCAAGACTCATTTTGGATTTCTGACTTCCAGAACTATAAGAAATTTATGCTGTTTTAAGGTAGTAAGTTTGTGGTGATTTGTTAAAGCAGTAATAGGAAACTAATAAAGTATTCAAGAAATATTTATTGATTGACAAAACGACTTAAGTGTTTGATCTATTGAGGTATAATAATAGCTATCATTTACTTATTGCTTGCCATGTACTAGACATTTTTAGATATTCAGTCTTGATCCTCAAAACTAAACCTTTCATCAGGTTATAATTATACCCATTTGCAGATGAACAAACTAAAATACAGATTGATAGGATAATTTTAGGAAAGTGCCATGCCAATAAATGTTATAGCAGGCATGGTAAACCAAGGAAAGTTCTTTTTTTCCTTTTTTAAAATTATCCAAAAAGATCTTGGAAAGACACATTCCTCTAAATCCCAGTGCTCCCAGGATATCCTAAGACCTAAGAGCTGCAGCTCTGTCATACAATAGAGGGTTAGCCAATGGTAGCACCAAAAGATGGCCTGAAAGCCCATAAGTCTCTTCCAAATCTCCTTCAGCACCCCTAAAGTAACCCAAACAACAGCGAGATTGAAATAAAAACAGTGTGCTTATTTGCAAATGCAGTTTCAAGACAGGCTTCTAGATCCTCCTGGTGCAGAGATTGTCTCCCCATAAGTCCCTCCGACAGGAAATTCCGGAGCTGCCCAACAGGACTGTCTTTGTCAGGCTCCCACGTCCACAGACTGACACAAACTAAATATTGGGGATAAGGCTCATCTTTATTGTCATGTTTTTGTATGTTTATTAATTCCTATCTTTTGAAAATATTAACGTAATCAATTAGACCATAGCCATGGCTTCCTCAGGCAATGAGACAGTCTTTTAAAGCTTATTTTGCATATGTATAAGTGCATCACTTTCTTATACATTTCATACATTTATAACTATCTGACAATCATATTTCTAAGTTTGTGAGCTTCACTTCATGACTACCCTAATGTATTGCCTATACACAAATTACATAAATATTTGAATATTTACTTAGAAAATCTTTTTAATGAGCAAAGGCTTATAAAGTAATTGCATTATAAAATACCAATTGAAATAATTCATAAACTGTAAAAACTCTGCTCCAAATGTAAGTACATGCAACCACAGGTTTATTTTGAGTAATCATGTCTTGGTGTTCCACTGAGAAATATTTAACCCAGTAATAATGATCACTCTTTTATACCTATGGATAAAATAGAAAAGTCTGTTTCCCTTGTTTGCTTTTTATAAAAGAAGAGTCATAATTTTTTTTTTAATTTCAGAGACTATTTAAATTGCTGTATAGATGACGTTTGAAAGAATTGGCTGAATGCAATTATTTGTGTAATTGAAGAGTGCTTTTTTAGAACATAACAATTAGAAAAGTTTGTGGTTAGAACATTTCTAATATGGATAATTTAGTTTGTCTGTATAAAACCAATGTAGGTGTTCTTATCACCACTACCACTGAGTTCACATGCAGAGCATACTTTTAAAACTTGGGAACTATACATTTGCCAAACACACAGAGTTTGCTTAGTGTTCACATGTGAAGTATGGGTATTTTTACCAGTCTTTTTGTTAACTATATTAATTAACTCACTTACAAATGTTAAAAAGTGGAACAATAAGGAAATTTGTAATAAACAGTAGTTCCCTTCTTACTATTTGCTGATTTCTAACCACAAACATAATTTACAGCAGTAAATATTTTTGGAAGAAATTAATACAGTAACAATTTCTTTTAAATGTTTGTTTGTAATAAATGTTACCTCCAGGAGGGGCCCAGTGGCTCACACCTGTAATCCCAGCACTTTGGGAGGCCGAGGCAGGCAGATCGCCCGAGGTCAGGAGTTTGAGACCAGCCTGGCCACCATGGTGAAACTCCGTTTCTATAAAAAATACAAAATTAGCCAGGCGTGGTGGTGCATCCCTGTAATCCCACCTGCTGAAGAGGCTGAGGCAGGAGAATCACTTGAACCTGGGAGGCGGAGCTTGCAGTGAGCTGAGATCGTATTACTGCACTCCAGCTTGGGTGACAAGAGTAAAACTCCATCTCAAAAAAAAAAAAAAAAAGTTACCTCCAAAAACTACAGCATCTAAAGCTTCAAAAATAATACATAAAAGGCAAAATCCTTTTGATGAACTTTTTTTTTTTTTGAGACGGAGTCTTGCTCTGTCGCCCGGGCTGGAGTGCAGTGGCCGGATCTCAGCTCACTGCAAGCTCCGCCTCCCGGGTTCAGGCCATTCTCCTGCCTCAGCCTCCCGAGTAGCTGGGACTACAGGCGCCCGCCACCTCGCCCGGCTAGTTTTTTGTATTTTTTTTTTTTTTTTTTTTTTGAGACGGAGTCTTGCTCTGTCGCCCGGGCTGGAGTGCAGTGGCCGGATCTCAGCTCACTGCAAGCTCCGCCTCCCGAGTTTACGCCATTCTCCTGCCTCAGCCTCCCGAGTAGCTGGGACTACAGGCGCCCACCAACTCGCCCGGCTAGTTTTTTTGTATTTTTTAGTAGAGACGGGGTTTCACCGTGTTAGCCAGGATGGTCTCGATCTCCTGATCTTGTGATCCGCCCGTCTTGGCCTCCCAAAGTGCTGGGATTACAGGCTTGAGCCACCGTTGATGAACTTTTATCTTTTCTCTGCCAAACCAGCTTTCAATCTTGACTCTTTCTTTTCCCTGGCTATGTACCCCCTTTTATCAAATAATTTGCTGGAAGTCAGGATGCAGTCCTAGCTACCTGGGAGGCTGAGGCAGAAGGATCACCTGTACCCAGAAGTTTAAGGCCAGCTTGGGCAACAGAGTGAGATTCTGTCTCTAAAATATTAATAATAACAAAATGAAATCATTCACTGAGTTCTATAAATTCTCAATCTTAGTATTTCCATGGGTGTATCACTCTCTCTATTGTAACTCTCTTAATTCCAGCCACCGTCATCTCTCGGCTTGGTTTATGACAATAGTCTTCTAAATGGTTTATCAATTTCTTTGCCTCTAACCTCCACTACCAACCTCCCACATTGGTGGAATTTCACGCTCTAAAATTCCGACAGAGCAACTATGCTTTGTAAAATGAAAATCAAATCATGCCACTCTGCTACTCTGCTGCTTAAATCCTTCAACAGCTTCTTACTGCTCTCAGAACCGATTTCAAACTTCAGACATTGAGACATGAAGCCCTAGGTGATTTAGACCCTGTTTAGGTCCCCAAATGTATGATCACTTAACAATACAAACCCAAAGCGCAAGGACCATGACTTAAAAACAAATTACTAATGTTATCATTGCCAGTTCAATGTCTGGAAGATGCTAGGTGCTCAATAAATATTTGTTAAGAATTTTCTGGCCTAGTTCTATAGTGTGAAAAATATAATCTCAATCTATTGAAGCTTATATGAAATTGACAGACTTCCCAAATTCTCCATCAGCTCTCCGAGATTCGTGGCACTATACTTTCTTGATTTATGAAACTCTATGACATTAGACCACAGCCAAGGGCTACATCCCAGAGTACTGCCTGGGGGAGCCCCTCGGCAAGTGAAAGCCAACTCTCTTTAAGTTGCATGAGTAGAGTGCATATAAAACTTAGTATATTTTATTTTATCTACTAAAATTCAATTTGCATTCTGAGATTTTAAAAATGGTATTTCAAATGTACATGTGAACCCCTAGAAAGTTATTTTAACATTTAATGTCTGTATAAACAAATAAATACTATTAAGTCAGAGAGGTTTTTAAATTTTAAGACAAGCTTTCCTAGTGATTTTGGTCTTAGCTCTAAACCACTCATTATAGTTAAACTTTCAGATGTTCCCTGAATCTCTCATCACTAACCATTCTCCTTTTCCTGCCTCTTTGAATAGTTCCATAAAAATACACATTATGAATTTGGTAGCACTCAATTTCATCATGAAAAGAATCTCATTACTTAACATTGGGATTCACTGGATGAGAGGTGGCATTTAATATAATTTAAATGATGAGATAAGTAAGTTAAGCCATTAATGAGGATGGAGAGATTATATACTTAGCATCTTTGGTTATCACTTTTGAAATAATTCATATTCTCACCCATACTTTCATCCATCTATTCATTCAATTATTGCCTGAGAATCTACTATGTGCCAGCTTCTGTTCAAGGCAGTGGGGATACAGCATCTCTTATATAGCAGGTGAGGTCTGTCCCCTTATGGAGTTTATATTTGCTGAGCAGAGACGAACATGAAACAAAGAGGCAAAATTAAAAATAATATAGCTTCAGAAATTGTTAACTACTCTAAAATATCTAAAATGTGGCAATGGGATAAAGTGACAGGGGAGAGATGCCAACTTTTGTCAGGATGATTCAATAAAGGATTTCAATGATGCATTTTTAACAATGAGGAGGAGCCGCAGGAAGATCTAGAGGAACAGTGACCTAGACAGGGCAGAGACAGGGCAGACAAACACAAGAGCCCTGGTATGGAAATAAACATGCATATTCTAGAAAAATAAAGAGCAGTGTGGAATATCATAATATAATGACTGTGCCTGGACAAGAGATAATGATGGGCTGAACTAGGGTTTTAACATTGAAGATGTTAAGTGGTTGAGTTGGGCATATATTTTGGAGGTCCAACCAATGAAACTTGTTATGGCATGTGGGGGTATGAGGAAAGAGCTGCTCCTAGGTTTTTGACTTAAATAGCTGGGTGGATGGTGGTACTGTTTACTGAGATGGAGAATATTGGGGGAGTTCTCTTTAGAATTTGTTATTTGTTCCATTTGTAATCTGATAAATACATAATACATCCAAGAAGAGATATCAAGTAGAAAGTATAGAATATTTGAGTCTGGAACTCAAGATAGGCCAGAAGTGTCACTTTCATCAAACACTTCTCTGCTACAGGCTATTTTCTTCTGTATGAAGTCAAAATTCATGAGAACTGCAGCCGCCCACATCAATATGATATAACTATAAGGCCTAAGAACTGAGACCACCTGTGTCAACATGACTTAGTTATTTGTTCCAAGAAAATTTGTCCAGAGGAGGTAAGACCATAAACTAATAAATAACTTCACTGTTTTCTTTAGGAAATCCCTGCAAATCAGATCATCGGAGAGAAGTTGGCTTACCTGGATAAAGCTCCCTTATCAAATCATGGTTTATATATCAAGAGTCATGTCAAAAGTCTCACCTCACTATGCCTACCAACCCTGAACTATTATTTCACAAACTCACCAATCCCAATCTGTTCCCCACTTTGTTGTTTATTATTATTTTATTTTTATGTTTTTAGAGATGGGATCTCACTCTGTCACCGAGGCTAGAATGCAGTGATGCAATCATAACTCACTGCAGCCTCAAACTTCTGGGCTCAAGCAATCCTCCCACCTCAGCCTCCTAAGTAGCTGGGTTTATAGGCATAGGCCAGTGCACCCAGCTAGTTAACAACAAGTTTTGTGAGGGGAAGTAGAGACAGGGTCTCATTTTGTTGCCCAGGCTGGTCTTGAACTCCTGGCTTCAAAAGGTCCTCCTACCTTGGCCTCCCAAAGTGCTGGCATTATAAGCATGAGTATTCCTCATTTTGAAATACCTCCAGTAAGACCCTTGAGCCTAGATCCCCTAAATCCTATACAATTCTCTGATTCCTCTTCCTTGATTCTGTCGAGATGCTCTTCTCCCTGACTGCAGTGACTTCTAAGAAACTGAATTTTGCCTTGTTAAGCTTGCCTGGTTGTATTTTGGAGAGTTGAATATTCTTTACTACTTTCTCTTCTGCCTTTACAATAGATGTTCATCCTGCAAATAACTATTCTGTGCAAATAGCATCTCTGAAGTTCACAATTTGTGGAAAGAGATTTCTGAAGCTGGGCGGACCCTTAAACATCTATTCAAATCAGTTGATTTCCCACACGGGAAAACTGAAGCCAGAGCAATTGTGACTGGTGTGACTGGTCTACTGTCACAGCTGGTTAGCAGCTACTTAAATTATAAACACTTACAACTCCCAGTCTGGCACTCTTTAGGGAAGAATACACCAGCTCATGTTGAGCAAGATGAAATAAATTATTCTATTTTATTTTCTAGGAACTTCCTGGCAGGAGAGCAGCAACCTGGCTGTTTTAAGTTTTGGTTTTATTTATGGTTGTGATGCTTCTGTACTACTTGTCAGGCTGGCTTAGGCATTAATTGGATGTATTCATAAAGACATTAGTAAATTATAATTTACATTTACCAAAAATTCAGATAATGAAAGTTCATTAATCAGCAGAAAGACCATGCCAAAGCATGCGTTCCTGATGTAGGTGAAGCTTTCCCCTAATCTAAACATAGAGAAATGAAACAAAAACAATCCCCCACCCCACTAACTCACCAAATCATGTATTCCTTCTCAGAGGGCAAGATTTGCCATGTAAATAAAATATGCAAGAAGTGACAGTCTCTTTGAATATTCAAAATACGGAGTCTCTTTGAGAAAGCAGAAATACACAGGGCTGATATGTGTACATCTTCCCATTTTAACTTGTATCTGGTAAACACTGTGGAAAAATCTCAAACAATTTCTGCAAGAACAATTGTAACAATACATTCTCTGTTCCTTGTCCCTTGATTTCAGAAATTGTCTCTTCTGACTTCCATGTTATGACAGTGGGAGCTGCCCCATAAATACTCCATGACTCTATGCTCTAGCCATACTTGACTGGACCACAGGGGAGCACCTGGCCCATGGGCCAGTGGACTAGGGACCATGAGATTTAAGTCAGCCTCTCAGTGCCTGGATTATAAATGTATAAAATCGGAACTTGCTGTTAGCTATACTTTGCCATTTGCAGCAAAAAGCAGAGTAGGCCACATTTTTGCTGGAATGTTCTGCATTGCCCTTGAGTCAGAGCATTAGGGTGGGGGAAGCTCCTCAAGCCAATCCCCCCTTATGTACCCAAATTACCAAATTAATACCAGACATGTAGAAAGAATGAAAAATAAAAAAGAATAAAAAAGGAAAAGAGAAGGAAGCACTACCAAATTCCTGCCCTATCCTCCTGGAACCAAGGCAACAATGTACCATTTGTACATTCTTTGTTAGGATGGATGGGCTGGCAAAAGATATAATATTAGGCTCCTTTTCTTTGATCTTCACCATATCTTCTGAACAGGACACAGAGATGAGGCGGTTTTTTTTTTTCTTTTTCTAGAGCATTATCAGAAGAGGAAGAAGATAGCACTCCAACAGTAAGTATTCATCCCATTTTTGCCCAAACCAATGATCAAGACTCCTCATACATTGTCCTCACCTTATTCTTGTCACAAAACCAGGGGTCCGAATCTCATCAACTGACACCCCCCTGGCCCCACTCATTAGAAACTACTTTATTTTGCTTTGGGAACAGTGTTTGGTAATACTAAGAGCCAAAACATTCCTGTGGTTAAGACCAGTACAAGACTTTATTTTAATTAAGAAAAAAAAGACTTGTAGCTGATAAACAAATTTGATCCTTACCCTTCTTCCTTCCTCTCTTCCTCTCCCCAACACTACAGTAAAACTATAAGCAATTCTTCATATGCTAAATTAGTAGACCTCCTTATAATAACTATCGAACCAATATTAATAATATTCTGTATAATTTTCATTTAATATAGTAAGTGGTTTGATGAAAAAATATAAACGAAGTGCTATAAGAGTATACAGGAGGGAATTTCAGACTGAATTAAGCCTGGATTTAGGCTTTCTGGAAGGCAGGGGCTGAGTCTGCAAGAATGAGGAAGAATTGGCCAGGAAGAAATTGTAAGTACATTATAACATTATAAGTAAAGCATGTAACATGCTTGATCAAAGCAGTGAACACCATGGAGGGGGCCTTACAGAAAAGTGCAAGATGGGGAATTGTGAGAGTTGAAGGTAGAGAGGGAGAGAATGGGATCAACTCATGAAAACCTCATATACTATCCTAAAGATTGAGATGATTATCCTACAAGGATCATTGAGAGATTCATACAGTGCCTTAGATTGGGTTCCCTGGAAACAGACTCTGAGACAGGAAGTGGTGTGCAGCAAGTTTACTGGGGAGTGTTCTTGTGAGATACATCTGTAAGGAAGGCAAGATTGGGCAGAAGGAGAAGCTGACCTGTAATGCAGTTGTCTCTGAAGCCTCAGCTCATTCCAAAAGGAGATGTGAGATGACCCTTAGAGTTGTCCCAAATTGAGGCAATGGGACAGGACCTTTGTATTAGTATCTTGGCATGAGCCAGTCATTTACTATTGGCCATTACCTGAGAGGGACTGGAGTTTAGGCAAACTTGTTCTCCGAAGTGGTTATTTGATGCTAAGGGCAGTTCCCAGGGTGGAATGCTGATATTCTCAGCAGTTGGGATAGAGGAACAAGCTTGATGAGGTAGTGTCGAACAGAAGCCCCAGTATCCAGTACATATAACAATAGGGAACAGTTACTGAGCACGTTCTAGGTGTCAGGCACTGTTCTAAGCACTTCAAAAGCACTGTGATATTTAGTCTTCACTTCAAGGCTATGAGAAAGATTTTTATTATCTTCATTTTATTTATTCTTATTTTATATTTATAGATTAAAAGGCAGAGAAAGGTTAAGTGATAGAACCAGGGCTCAGACCCAGGCAGTCAGACTCCATAACCTGGGATCATGAACATGACACTGTGCTGCCTTTCAATGAGGAGAAATATGGTCAACTTTGCAGCTTAGATAGCCTTCTCGGTGGAGAAAGGCAAAAAACAAAAGTAAAATGCATGGAATGTTAGGCAATGACAAGTGCTATGGAGAAACGAGCAGCAGAGAATCACATAGTGAGGGCCAGAGTGTAGGGCTGGGGGATAGTTGTGATTTTATACAAGGTAGTGAGGGCAGGTTTCACTGAGAAATTGTTATTTGAACAAAAGCCTGAAAGAAGGGAAGAAAGCAAGTCCTGCAGATACCCAGGCAAATGGCCTTTCATGTAGAGAGATCAGGAGTACAAAAACCTCCAGGTGAGAGCATGCTCAGTGTATTAAAGGAAGAGCAAGGAGGCCCTTGAAAATCTGAAAGTCACATCAAACTCAACGTGTCCAAAATTGAGCCCCTGATCTCGAGTGGTAAAGAAGTAGAAATAGGAGGTAAGGTCCAGATTCCCGTCAGAAAATAGAGGCAGATTCTGTAGCACCTTAAAGCCATTCTGGGGACTCCGGCTTTAACTCCGCAAGAGGTGGGCAGTCATTGGAGGGGTTTGAGCAAAAGAGTGACACAATCTGACTTGTGTTCTGTAAAAATTGTTCTGACTGCTATGTTAAGAATACATAGTTCAGGCTAAGGGTAAAAAGTGAAGAAACCACGTAAGATGCCACAATCCAAGCAAGAGACAATGGCAGCTTGAAACAGACTGGTAGTAGTAGCAGTGGTGAGAATAGCGGAGTCCGGACACATTTTGAAGTAGTGCCAACAGGATTTGGTGAGGGATGGGACATGATGAGTAAGAGAAGGGGGTGGGTGGGGAGGAAGGATGACTCGAGCTTTTGACCTAAGCAACCAGAAAGATGAAGGAAGCTGCCTTTTGCTGAGATGGGTAAATCTGTGGAAGGAATTAGGTTTAGGAGGTGGTGGGAGAAGATCAGGAGCTCAATTTTAGACATGTTGAGTTTGAGGTGGCTTTTAGATGTCCAAGGAGATATTGAGTAGTAATCAGACATGCAAATCTGGAGTTCAAATAGTGGTCTGAGCTGGAATATGCATTTAGGAGTCTTCAGTATAGGGCCCAGATTTAAAGCCTTGAGATGAGATAAAATCCTCTCAGAGTGCGTACATATAGGGAAGAGATTTGAGACTTTGGGAGGATGAGGCAGTCAGATCACCTGAGGTTAAGAGTTCAAGACCAGCCTGGCCAACGTGGTGAAACCCCGTCTCTACTAAAAATACAAAAATTAGCCAGGCATGGTGGTGCACACCTGTAATCCCCGCTAGTCGGGAGGCTGAGGTAAAAGAATCATTCAAACCCAGGAGACGGAGGTTGCAGTAAGCCGAGATCAGGCCATGGTACTCCAGCCTGGTTGACAGAGCAAGACTCTGTCTAAAAACAAACAAACAAACAAACAAACAAACAAACCTAAAGGAAGTATTTTGTTTGTTTGTTTTTAATAAAGGGCAATGTTGCAAGATTTTATCGGAAAAGGCCGTATTATTTTTAGAAAATATAAAGCTTCAAGTTGTTCAGCTGCATAACTGGGAAGTCCTCCCTATCAGGATGAGGCACTTATATAACGTTAGAAAGAGAGAGACGGTTGTGATTACACAGACATCTGCACTGTTTAATTTCAGCTTCCTCCCCCAGGATTTAGAAAAAAAGCAAAAAGAAAGAATTCACATAAAACACTGAAACAGGAACAGGTCAGAAACATCTGTGGCTGGAATAATTTTGGTTGCACAAATGAGGCCATGAGAGATAGTCTTCGTCTTTCCTGCTGGTATATTACTCAGATTTTATAGTATCAAATGCAGCAAATGACAGAAAGATAAAACGGAGGAGTGTTTGCTATTTTTGACCCTTTCCAGAATGGTTTCAGTACACTATTGAGGTTTGTTTGTGGGGAGTGGGCTGCACAGATAGATTTCAGTGGGTAACTAAAAATTGAAATAGAAAGTGAGAAAGTAGAACTAGAAACTATAGACTTCATCTTCCAAAGGCTTATCTAAGTGTCAGAATAATTTTTTATTTTGTATTTATTTATTTATTTTTTTGAGACGAAATCTCGCTCTGTCGGCCAGGCTGGATTCCAGTGGCACGATCTCGGCTCACTGCAACCTCCGCCTCCTGGGTTCAAACAATTCTCATGCCTCAGCCTCCTGAGTAGCTGGAATCACAGGCGCCCGCCACCACGCCCAGATAATTTTTGTATTCTTTAGTAAAGACAGGGTTTCACCATGTTGGCCAGGTTGGTCTCCAACTCCTGACCTCAAGTGATCTGCCTGCCTCGGCCTCCCAAAGTGCTGGGATTAGAGGCATGAGCCAATGCACATGGCCAAGAATAATTTTTTAAAAAGGAAAATCATAACTCTCATAGAAACAAAGAGAAGACATGTTAAAGATTACTATTTTATATTATTTACTGAGGAAATTGCAAAGATGGTGCAATGGATTTGAAGGCAGAGAACTATAAATTTATATATTGTAAAGGAATGTTGAAAGGAATTTAATAAACAACTGCAAAACTGACTTTTTCCATGGGAAAGCTTAGGGTGGGAAAGAGAATGGTTGTCTACCCACTAGACAGAGTTATTCGCATGTTTATAGACAGTAATTATACAAATAGCAAGGTTATAGATAGGCAAGGAAGTCAAGCCAAGAAATTCCACTGGAGGTCACCTGCGGTACTTACAAATTTGAGGTAATTCTGGCCAGGCATGGGGACTCACACCTGTAATCCCAGAACTTTGGGAGGCCAAGGCAGGTGGATCACTTGAGGTCAAGAGTTCAAGACCAGCCTGGCCAACATGGTGAAACCCCGTCTCTGCTAAAAAAAAAAAAAAAAATACAAAAACTAGCCAAGCATGGTGGCAGGCACCTGTAATCCCAGTTACTCAGGAAGCTGAGGCAGGAGAATCCCTTGAACCTAGGAATCGGAGATTGCAGTGAGCCAAGATCGCACCACTGCCCTCCATCTTGGGGAACAGAGCAAGATTCTATATCAAAAATAAATAAATAAATAAATAAGTGAGTTAATTTCTCTGAGACTGGAGGATAGGAAGGAAGGAAAGAAGGTACAGAAATAGAAAAGTAGGGTTGGGAAAGCGTTGAAGTAGTTGATATATGATGGCCCCAGTCTTGATAATGAAATTGTGTTATCATTGTTAAAAATTACAAATCTTTTAGGAGAGATTTTATTCCAGAGAATCTGGGATAAAAATAGCAGTTGAGCTCTAATTTTGACACTGAGTTTCCTGGTAGTGAAGGGAAAAATGGAAAAATGGCAATTATGTCATTCTGATTGGCACACAAAAAAAGAAGACTGCAAGTTTTTCTGGAAGGGTGGGTTTGGCTGCTGAGGGGAGGAGGTTGTGAGCTAGGTGAGGAAAGTGGGGGAGGTTTGGAACTCCCTGAGCTCCAATGGAATGGGAGATGGAATTGACTGGACAAGTAAAAGAATTTTGAAGCTAAGTTGTGGCACCACAGGGGTCACAGATATGCGTGCATTTGAAGTAAATACGGAATACACATCAACTCCTCCAAGAAGCCTGTCCTGGTAACCAGTCTGGGCTAAGGTGTCTGTGCCCTTGCAGCTGTTTGTGGCAGCTGGCATGTTGGTTTATTGTTCCTTCTATTTTTCCTGCCAGAAGTACAGGAAGGCAAAACATATATATGCATATTTCCAGTGCCTAGTACAGTTGCCTGACACTAGTGCCTCCCAGGGAAGTGAAAAGTGTAAGGAAAGAGTGAGTGAAAATTTGAAAGCAGACCATTCAGCTGAGTGTGCATG
Organism: Colobus angolensis palliatus; assembly: GCF_000951035.1. Lineage (NCBI taxonomy): Eukaryota > Metazoa > Chordata > Mammalia > Primates > Cercopithecidae > Colobus > Colobus angolensis. Next base: position 57,183 of record NW_012119855.1, on the reverse strand, counting down.
GTTAGGGATAGTTCTTGGGCACTGAACCTGGAAGAGGCCGGCACTCACTCCACGGGCACTCCTGCCTTTCTCATCTTGCCTCACACTTGGTAACATCAAGAACTAGTTAGGGTTAGGCACCATAAAGATGTGACTGGAAGCACCTACAGTGAGTGCGGGACTTACACATAGCTTACCATTTGCTTGTGGGGTGCTCCAACCTGCTGATTGGTACTTTGAAGTCTACAGTTAAGGGTGAAATTAAATCCCTTAAATTTACTTTTCTTGTTTTATAATGATTTTCTTGGTTATCAAAATAACATATTTTCATCACAGTAAATGTACAAAATACAGAAAATTGCAGAGAAGAAAATAAAATTCCTACTGCCCTCAACATCATTAACATTTTCCTATATATCTTTTCTTTTTTTTTTTTTTTTTTTTTGGGATAGGGTCTCATCCGATGCCCTGGCTGGAGTGCAGTGAAGAAATCTTGGCTTACTGCAGCCTTGATTTCCTGGTGATCCACCCACCTCAGCCTCTCAAGTAGCTGGGACTATAGGCATGTGCCACCACTCCCAGTTAACTTTAGCATTTTTTGTAGAGACAGGGTTTTGCCATGTAACCCAGGCTGGTCTCAAACTACTGGGCTCAAGCAATTTGCCCGCCTCCGCCTCCCAAAGTGCTGAGATTACAGGTGTGAGCCACCATGCCCGACCTTTCATTCTTTTTTCTAGGCATCTATAAATATAGAGTTTCCTTCACAAAATTGGGATTGCAGCATATATAGTTATTTTCATACTACTTTAAATGTATTATATGCTTATATTGTTATATATGTTATTTTATATTTTTCTGCTTTTTAAAGTTATAATCATATCCCCAAATATTCCAGTGCCATTAAGTGGAAAATGATTTTTAATCAGCTAATAATGTATCTTAATCATCCTTCTATTGTTGAGCATTCAGGAGGTTTACTATTTTTCTCTATTTTAAAGTGATGCTTTGGTGAACATCCTTATTCAAAAATAGCTTATGGACACCTTATTTTCTTAGAACAGATTCCTATAAATGGAATTATTGGAATCAAGGGTGTGAACTTTTAAAGAATTCTCTAAGCCAAGTAGCTCTCAAGAAGACTGCTTCAATTTAACTTCCATTAGAATGTTTAAGAGCACCCGTTTCCCTGCACCCTGGAAAGTACCGAGTGTTAACATTAAAAATTGTTATAGAAGACACTGAAGTCATATAATTAGAATAGGATAGTTCCTTATACAATTTGCCTTCCATATTGGAGAAGACAATAGTGAAGCGTATTAGTCTAAATATAAATGGACTATAATAGCACAGTATTATGTGATTAAATTCAAATTCAGACAAAAGATCTATTTTATCTTTATGAAAGTCTTAGCTTTTAGAAAACTCAGATACAGAACAAAATAGAGTGTTAATTTAAATCACATTTAAATGAAAATATCTTGCAACAGTTACTTGAACAAAGATTTTTTTAAGTAGTTCAGGCCAGGCGTGGTGGCTCATGCCTGTAATCCTAGCCCTTTGGGGGGCCGAGGCGGGAGGATCACGAGGTCAGGAGTTCGAGACCAGCATGACCAACATGGTGAAACCCCGTCTCTACTGAAAATACAAAAATTAGCCAGGTGCGGTGACACATGCCTATAATCTCAGCTACTCAAGAGGCTGAGGCAGCAGAATCTCTTGAACCCGGAAAGCAGAGGTTGCAGTGAGCCGAGATCGCACCACTACACTCTAGCCTGGGTGACAGAATGAGACTCTGTCTAGGATTAAAAAAAAAAAAAAAAGTAGTTCAATCTCTAATAGGTAGGATATATGTTCAGAAAATGAATTGTGCAAATTAATTCCACATACAGTCAGAATAATCATTTAATGTTGTTATGTTTCAATGTGGGGCAAAAAGAGGAAAAACCTGCTTTCCTTTTGTAGTTTTACTGTGTTTCATTACTTGTGCCAGATTTTTTACATCCATTATCTCTAATTCTCACAAAACTCTACAAAGAAGATTTTTTGTTGTTGTTGTTCCAATTTTACAGATAAGAAAACAGGCTGAGGTCAGGCATAGTCGCACATGCCTGTAGTCCTAGCACTTTGGGAGGCTGAGGCAGGAGGCTCGCTTGTCCCCAGAAGGTTGAGGATGCAGTGAGCTTTGATCAGAGGCTGAGAGAGGTAAGAAAGTTGGCAAAGGACACCCCAATAAGAGGTAGGCCAGCACGTGAGCCCAGACTTGTCTTAAAGCAGAGCTTTGCTCATTTCACTACACCATGGAGACTCACAGGGAGCTATACCACAGCATTGCATGAGAGAAAATGACAGAGACCCTAACCCTAGTCCGGTGACAAAAGGGCCCAGTGACACAAAGCCATCAGCCTTCCTCTCTGGTGGCCTAAAGCGGAACTATGACAAGTTAACACTTTTTGTTATTTCTGTGTTTCAGTTAATATGTTTAAATGTGTAAAATTATCATTGAATGGATTCGTTCGTTAAACTGTAAGGAGAGAACAGAAAAGAAATTTTAAAAAAAACAGAAAGAAGGGGGAAAAAGGAAAAAAAGAATGAGGATAATGGGACAATAGTAAAAACTAGCCCCTGTGGGACTTAAAAATCCCCCGACTGTCTTGATAATATCTAGGCGTAAAGTAGAGAGGACGTGATTTTGAGAGCATTGCGTCTATTTGGAGGTTGGGAAGCAGTGGGACGAATGGTTTTAGAATCAGGCTGAGTGGGAGGAGTTACTTGCAGGATCTCACAGGCAGGGTGCTGAGCCACGTCTTTTTTGTTGTTGTTCTGCCACCTGTCTCCACCACAGGGGTCTGCTGTCCCACGGGCAGGCGGTTGTATTTGTGGTTCAGGACATCCCTCTCTTGGACAGGCAAAAATGCTTAAGCATTTTTTCTTTCTTTTCTTTTTCTAACAGCAGTACCAGTTTTTCTTCAGATAGGGTACACAGGAGCTTGAAGGAAGGCTGACTATGCTGGGGAAGCAAGGCAGTGTCCTGCAGAAGAACAAACACTCCCATGTCAGACCACCTGGGTTCAGACTCCAGCTCTGCCACTCGCCGCGTAAACCTGGATAAGTCACTTAATCATTCTTTGCCTCACGTCTCCTCTTCTGTAAAATGGGAATTCATTCAAAGAATATTTATGAGACACCTATTGTATGCCAAGAATTGTTTGACCCTCTGAGAATAGAGCAATTAGCAAAAAGCTTATTGTTCAATGGGGGCAGACAGGCTTTAACCAAATATAAATTATGATAGATAATAGGTATAATAAAAAAAAAAAGGAAGGTAAAGAGACAAGCTGACAGGCAGTGATATTCTAGATAGGTAGTCAGAGAAGATCTCCATGAAGAAGTGGTATTTGAGCAGAGACATGAAAAAAAAAGTGAATGAATCATGCCATATATCCACAAGGATAAGAACAGCAGGTCCCAAAGCCCTAAGTAGAGGCAAGCTTAGTGTGTTCAGGGAAGAACAAAAATGCAAAAATGACATGTAGCTTAAGCAGGGTCAGTGAAAGAGACGGTAAGAGAGTGGCTAAGGCTAGATGGTTCCAGTAGGCCTTGGTAAGGACTTTAGATTGATTCTGAATGTGAGGAAGTGTATCAGGTAAGGGTCAGTCACAGGAGCCATAAATTACTATCATTATGTAATTTAACAAAGACCTGATTCAGAGAATCTGAGTGCTTATAAAATTATCGAAAGGGTTGCAAGAGCAAGCTGTAAGCTGGGCCTCCAGGAATGAGAACCAGAACACCATCATCCAACCAGGCTGCCAGATACTGACAAAAAGCCATCATCTTCTCTTTGACCCCCCTACTCCCAACTCAAAGCAGGAAGTAAGGTCTTCCCTTCTGCTTTTCCATAGCACTTCACTTGTATTTCTCTTGACACACTTGAGAGGAGCGGCCAGCCAGGCTTCCTGGGTCGAGTAGGGGCTCAGAAAGCTGTGAAACTCACTCATTTCCTGCATCAGGACTTCCTTCGGTCCTGGATGAATAATATTGAAAATATATGCTTAAAATATTCCTAAAACCAGGATTTGTGCAAGTGTTTTCTACCCCAAGAAAGCTATAAACAGCGAAAATTTTGCCGTAAGCTTCCCTGTGTCCTTCTCCCTGTTTCCCTTCCCTCTCCCTTGAAACTAATAAAAGGAATGTTAAATGCCCATTTTTCTGTGACCAGTGGACCTTATGCTCCAAATCCCAGTTCCTTATGAATATACTTTGTAAAGTCCTGTAAAATCCTGTCTCTTTTGCCATGCCACTGCAAGGTCATAAAGTAGATAAAACTTAAGTTACAATTCCGGTTTTCCTCAAAATCTAAGACATGTCATAAAATAATTTGCTGCCTTTGTTTCTTGCTCTGGTAACATCTTCCCTCTGCACATATTTCCTGCCTTAAAGAGTTTAAAAGGCAACTGAATAATCTAACTCTGGCTACCCGCTCGGGACCCCTTCCACTCTGTGGAAGCTTTGTACTGTCGCTCTGCTCAATAAAACTTACAGCTTTTTTTCTCTTGGTCTGTGTTTCCATCACTCACCAGGGGCAGCTGCCACACCAATTCTTTGGCATGGCTAAGGCAAGAACCTTTGGCATTACATTTTGGCGAGCCAGCCAGGAGATCCAGGAAAGGCATCTAGATCGTCACGCGGTGAGTACAATAGGACCTCTTTCGCTTGCTATTCTGTCCTGTCCTTCCTTAGAATTAGGAGGATAAAAACTGGGCACCTGTCAGCCACTTGAAGGCGATTAGTGTGGCCACCAGACTAAAGACACGGGTGTCAGGCTGTCTGGAAAAGGGCTCTCTAACAACCCTTGACCCTTCAGGGTTAGGGGCGTTGGTTATCCTGGACTCGGTTCTAACTCTTTCACTTTCCGTGGTGGTCCCAAAGTACACCCAGGAGTGCTCAGCAAGTGTTCAAGTCTCCCAGATTTCCTGGTTGAGACTGTGGCCCCGCCAGAGGCTCCCCCTGCAAGGGTCACTGAGCGTGAGACAGCCACGTCTTCTGACCCCTGCCTCCTGGGTCCCAATGTCCGCCCGCTAGACTTCTTTCCTCATCTTGCAAGCACGGTTATTCCCACTAGTCAGGATCAAAATTCCCTATTTAAAAGTCTTAAGTTCTTGGGGTGGTGCCCAGAAGATCCCTGTTCATAGTGCCCTTCAGGGTTTAGGCAGGTGTCGCCATTTGATGGCTATTTTAAAGGGCCAGTTTCCCCACCATAGTGTATGGGCCCCCCCATCAGGACAATTTAAAGACAGGTCTGTAATTTTCGTGTGGATAATAGAAGCCTTAGGGCATTTCCTCCATTGCTCCCCAAATAGACTTTCCCCTTCCTTGGGGTCTCTCAAGTACAATCTACGGTGCATGGGTACAGTTCTTAGAGCCGTTGAATTGTTATTTCAACCATTTGATAACTGGTACTGAATGAAACAAAATATAGTCAGTTGGGGCACACACAGGATACTGGTACCACCTTGAGAGAGGAGCTTACTCCTTTGATGGTAAATGGGGACAGAAGGCTAGAGTACAGCAGCTGTTCTCTTGGCCCTGGCCTAGAGGACATCCACCACTCCCTTTAAGCTTACTAAGCCTCCTATCGCTAATTCAGAGATTTCTCCTTAAAGGACAGTTTTATGGCCAGGCCCACATACATTGGGCCTTGGCATGCAAGCATCAGTGGTGCCCCCGACCCAGGCCTTGCCACCCTGGAACAGGTAGAACGCGTTGGCAAAAAGACCACAATAAATACAACAGTTCTTGTGCCCCATTTAGTGGTCAATGGGCGCATGGCAGGGGCAAGGGAAGTTTCCATCCTGCCGGTAAGCATGGTTAAATCCGGTAGATGGAGGGCTCAGGAAAAGTGGCCATGAGCTTTGAGCACAACTGGACCTGACCCTTGGGGGACGTCCTAAGGGAAGACAAGTCCCAGGACTAACCAGGGGTGCGGGCATCCCTGTGTTTAAAATTCCAGATGGGCACCACACCTTCAAAACCGGACACTCCCCTAAGATGTATCCTGAATAATTGGAACAAATGCGACCCTGAAACCTTAAAAAAAAAAAAAAAAGCAGCTGATTTTCTTCTGTACCACTGCCTGACCACAGTATTCCTTACAAAATGGAGAAACTTGGCCCTCTGAGGAAAGTACTAATTATAACACCCTTCTACAACTAGACACTCCCCTAAGATGTATCCTGAATAATTGGAACAAATGCGACCCTGAAACCTTAAAAAAAAAAAAAAAAGCAGCTGATTTTCTTCTGTACCACTGCCTGACCACAGTATTCCTTACAAAATGGAGAAACTTGGCCCTCTGAGGAAAGTACTAATTATAACACCCTTCTACAACTAGACATTTTCTGTAAACGGAAAGGTAAATGGAGTAAAGTCTTTTATGTACAGACTTTCTTTGATCTTCATGACAGTACTGCCTTGTGCCAAGCCTGCAAGCTTTGCCCAAATGACAGAGGCCCACAGTTGCCTCCATACTCAGGGCCTCTTCCCTCCGCCCCACTCTCCTCCGCAACGGACTCTCCTCCATCCAGCCCCACCGAAATGTTAAAGGCACACTGGAAAGAGAACATAAGCTCTGCGAGCGAGGCACCCAAACTATATCCCTTATAAGCAGTAGGAGGACAATTTGGGCCCATTCATGTGCGTGCCCCCTTCTCACTCTCAGATTTAAAACAAATAAAGGCAGATTTAGGGAAATTCTCGGAAGATCTTGATAACTATATAGATGTCCTGCAAGCACTGGAGCAGTCCTTTAATCTAACATGGAGAGATATCATGTTACTTCTTGATCAGACCTTAAGTCCTACTGAAAAAGAAGTAGCTTTAGCAGCAGCTCGGCAATTTGGGGATCTGTGGTGCCTTAGCCAGGTAAATGATCGAATGGCCCTGGAGGAGAGGGAAAAATTCCCCACAGGGCAACAGGCAGTCCCCACTGTAGACCCTCACTGGGATACTGACTCAGATCATGGAGACTGGAGCCGCAGGCATTTGCTAACTTGCATTTTAGAAGGGTTGAGGAAGACTAGAAAAAGCCTATGAACTACTCAGTGCTATCCACAATTACACAGCAAAAAGAGGAAAACCCCTCCGCTTTTCTAGAAAGGCTAAGGGAGGCCCTAAGAAAGCACACCTCCCTAAGTCCGGATTCCGTAGAAGGCCAACTCATTTTAAAGGATAAATTTATCCCCCAATTAGTGGCTGACATTAGGAGAAAACTCCAGAAGTCTGCCTTAGACCTAGAACAAAACTTGGAAACATTATTAAATCTGGCAACCTTGGTTTTCTGTAACCAAGAGGAACAGGCTGAAAGGGAAAAGCGAGATAAAAAAAGGGCTGCAGCCTTAACCATGGCCTTCAGACAGGCAAACCTTGGTGGCTCAGAGGGAACCAAGAGAGGAGCAGGCCAATTGCCTAGTAGGGCTTGTTATCAGTGCGGTTTGCAAGGACACTTAAAGAAAAATTGTCCAACCAGAAACAAACCGCCCCCTCGCCCATGTCCAATATGCCAAGGCAATCACTGGAAGGCGCACTGCCCAGAGAACAAAGGCCCTCTGGGCCAGAAACACCCAATCAGATGATTCAGCAACAGGCCTGAGGGTGCCTGGGGCAAGTGCCAGCTCATACATCACCCTCACAGAGTCCCGGGTAAGTTTGACCATTAAGGGCCAGAAGGTGGACTTCCTCCTGGACACTGGCATGAACTTCTCAGTTTTAATCTCCTGCCTCGAACAACTGTCCTCAAAGTCCGTTACTATCTGAGGAATCTTAGGAAAGCCTGTAACCAGGTATTTCTCCCACCTCCTCAGCTGCAATTGGGAGAATTTGCTCTTTTCGCATGCCTTTCTTGTTATGCCCAGAAGTCCCACACCCTTATTAGGGAGGGACGTATTAGCCAAAGCTGGGGCTATTATCTACATGAATATGGGGAACAAATTACCCATTTGTTTTCCCCTATTTGAAAAAGGAATCAACTCTAAAGTCTAGGCCTTGGAATGACAATTTGGAAAGGCAAAGAATGCCCATCCAGTTCAAATCAGGCTAAAAGACCCCACCACTTTTCCTTATCAAAGGCAATATCCCTTAAGGCCTAAAGCTCACAAGGATTACGGGATATTGTTAGACATTTAAAAGCTCAAGGTTTAGTAAGAAAATACAGCAGTCAAACCAAATGGTCAGTGGAGACTAGCGCAAGACCTCAGAATCGTCAATAAGGCAGTAATTCCTTCATATCCTGCTGTACCCAGCCCCTATACACTGCTCTCTCAAATACCAGAGAAAGCAGAATGGTTCTGTTCTAGACCTCAAAGATGCCTTCTTCTGCATTCCCCGGCATTCTGACTCCTAGTGACCCTACAAAATCAGCTTAATTCTGTAGCTGCAATAGTCCTTCAAAACTGAAGAGCCCTAAACCTATCAACAGCTGAAAGAGGAAGCATCTGCCTCTTCTTAGGAAAAGAACGTTGCTATTTCGTTAACCAGTCAGAAATCATTACTAAAAAGGTCAAAAAAAAAAAAAAAAAAAGACAGGATAAAAAGTAAGAAAAAAGAGCTTGAACACTCAGGACCCTGGAATATGTTTAACCAACGGATACTTTGGCTCCTCCCCTTTCTAGGCCCTGTGACAGCCATCCTACTATTATTCACCTTTGGGCCTTGCATTTTTAACCTCCTTGTCAAATTTGTTTCCTCCAGGATTGAGGCCGTCAAGCTACAGATGGTCTTACAAATGGAACCTCAAATAAGCTCAACTCATGGCTGCTATCGAGGACACCCGGATCAACCCGCTGGTCCCTCAACTGGCCTAAAAAGTTTCCCTCTGGAGGACACCACAGCTGCAGGGCCCCTTCTTCGCCCCTAACCAGCAAAAAGTAGCCAGACCGACCGCTGCCCGGTTCCCAACAGCAGTTGGGGTGTCCTGTCTAGAGGGAGGACTGAGAGGAGAGGCCAGCCGGGCTTCCTGGGTCGAGTAGAGGCTCAGAAAGTTTTGAAACTCACTCATTTCCTGCATCAGGACTTGCTTCAGTCCTGGATGAATAATATTGAAAATATATGCTTAAAATATTCCTAACACCAGGATTTGTGCATGTGTTTTCTACCCCAAGAAAGCTATAAACAGCGAAAATTTTGCTGTAAGCTTCCCTGTGCCCTTTCTCCCTGTCTCCCTTCCCCCTCCCCTGAAACTAATAAAATGAAAGTTAAATGCCTGTTTTTTCTGTGACCCGTGGACCTTATCTATGCTCCCAATTCCAATTCCTTGTAAACATATTTTGTAAGGTCCGTAAAATCCTGTCTCCTTTGCCACGCCGCTGCAAGGTCATAAAGTAGATAAAACCTAAGTTACAATTCTGGTTTTCCTCAAAATCTAAGACACACAAAATAATTTACTGCCTTTGTTTCTTGCTCTGCTAACATCTTCCCTCTGCACATATTTCCCGCCTTAAAGAATTTAAAAGGCAACTGCATAAACTAACTCTGGCTACCTGCTCGGGACCCCTTCCACTCTGTGGAAGCTTTGTACTGTCGCTCTGCTCAATAAAGCCTACAGCTTTTTCTCTCTCGGTCCGTGTCTCCATCACTCTCCATGGGCAGCCGCCACACCAATTCTTTGGCATGGCTAAGGCAAGAACCTTTGGCGTTACACACTCAGTACACATTTTCCTGCCTCACCCGGTGGTCTTTTATTTACATGCCTTATCTCCCCTACTAGACTGTTGTTACTACTTTTATAGTTTTAGAATGGGGGTTTTGTTGTGTTACCTAGGCTGGAGAGCAGTGATGCAGTCCTGGTTCCCTGCAGCCTCCGACTTCTGGGTTCAAGTGATCCTCCTACCTCAGCCTCTCGTGTCGCTGGGATTACAGGTGTGAACCACCACACCCAGCATGTTTTTACTACTTTTAGGGAAAAGGACCATGTCTAATTCTTTCTCAGTAGTGCTTTTTATTATAATATGAGCAAAATTTTAAAACATACTGATTTAAACTCTCTTCTGTTTTTTAATTCTGGCTACAGATGTTTCTGAGAACATCAAACTACATAAAAGCATTTTCTCTTAGCGCTGCCAAGATACCCATTCATCCAACAACTAAAACAACAATGAAAATTCACAATCCACTGGCATAGCAAGCCATAAACAAACCATTATAACGCCAGGAATTGTAGTACGTTTATGAATAACGTATGAAGGTAGGGCTGGAGGCGGTGACTAACTCATCTTAGAAAAGTCAAAGACAGCTGGACAAAGAAACTGACATTTTAGAGTGTTAAGTTGAAGAGATGGAGAAAGATTTCTTGGCATAGAAAACAACATAAAAAAGGCAAGGGACTGTGCCTTGGGCAACAGACATTTCGGAAAAACAGAAATCTCTGAGCGGCAGGAGGCCTCTCATATGTCTTCAACACTTCAACTAATAACCCTTGTTGAGTGACATTTTGCCAAGTAAAATCAAAATGGAATTAGAAAAACATGGAATTTATTCTTAATAAGTTAAAAATCTACTAAGGATCTTGAATCAAATGGGGATCTTCCATTCGATTAAATCCTCATATTTCTACATTGATTGCACCACATATTTAACTGGGTATGAGCTCTCTGGTGATGAAAGGTATTTGACCAGCAACCGAAGGACTTAACCACATCTAGAGAATTCCTTCTCTCTTCTTTCCAGCACGAATTCTCTGGTGTCATGTAAACTTAGAATTGAAAGTCTTCCAATATTCATTACATTCATAATATTTCACTCCTGTATGATTTCCACAATCAAGACCTGATTTTTGATGGAAATATTTTTCCACTCTCATTATGTGAATGTGGTCACTGCCCTAAATGAACTCTTTGATGTCTGATTTGAACCAATAAAGAATAAATATACAAAGAGGCATTTGGAGGGAGTTATGTTTGCCAGGGCATACATATTGTGAATCAATATGTTTCTTAGTTCCCTGGATGTCTTTTTCTTCACTGTGGTGGTCTACTTCTTAAACTAGTTAATCTTACACAAGAGTCTACACAAAACATGCTGGTACTAAAGTGAAGTCAAATGCAGGACTATGGAGAGGCTTTGGTGTCCCTTTCTTTTAGCTGTTGTAACCCCTTTCAGGGTATAGAGCTTGACGACCAGAGCGTGGGCTCTACCTCAGCCTCCACTTCCATCCTGCCAGGCCTGGTGCCCTTGTGCAGGCCACAACCTGTACATCTACCCACCTGGGCCTAGAGAGTATATGGAGAAGAAGGCCTTTGAGCATCACTCACAACTACTTACTGTAGCCGATCAAATCATGCTCCTGAGAAAGAACTTTGAAAAACTCAACCTTTCCCACGTTAATCAAAACATCATCATTGCTGATGCAATACAGACAGAAACTACGATCCAGAGACATTCTAATATAAGTTTGCTTTCAGCCCACTATTTCTACTGTTCTTGTAATATGGTTTTCCATGCTAATCCCACTTTCTAGATTCCAGGGTATAGAACTTTAAAACAAAAAAAGAAGACATTCAAGAGTTCACTGAAGATAAAATGAAGACCTCAAAAATAATTGGTCACATTAGGTCGCTTAGTAATAGAAGAAAATGTGACATCAGGAAAGCAGTTTGGAGATTTCACAAAAGACTTAAAACACAGCTACCATTCAACCCGGTAATCCTATTAATAAGTATATACCCAAAAGAAAACAAATTGTTCCACCAAAAAGACATGTGCACTTGTACGTTCATTGCAGCACTATTCACAATAAACCATGAAATCAACTTAGGTACCCATCAACAGTGGATTGGATAAAGAAACTGTGGTACATATACACCGTGGAATACTACATAGCCAGAAAAGGAATGAAATTGTGTCCTTTGCAGCTGGACACAATTTCATTCTTTTCATGGATGCCGCTGGAGGCCATAATCTTTAGTGGATGAACACAGAAACAAAACCAAATACCACATGTTCTCACTAATAAGTGGGAGCTAAACACTGAGCACACATGCACACAAGGAAAGGAACAGTACTGCAAACTACTAGGTGGGGACAGAGGAAGGAAGGGAAGGAGTTGAAAAAACTACCTATTGGGTACTATGCTCTCTATCTGGGTAATGGAATCCACACTCCAAACCTCACCATCATGCAATATTCCCATATAACAAACCTGCATATGTACCCCTTGTATCAAAATAAAAGTTAAAACAAATTGTTTTTAAAAAGAAGAAAAGGACAGATGTGGTAGCCCATGCCTGTTATCCCAGCACTTTGGGAGGATGAGGCAGGTGAACTGCTTGAGCCCAAGAGCCTGAGACCAGCCTGCACAATATGACAAAATCATGTCTCTACAAAAACTACAAAAAATCAGCCAGGCATGGCAGTTCATGCCTGTAGTCCCAGCTACCTGGGAGGCTGAGGTAGGAGGGTCACCTGAGTCCGGGTGGTTGAGGCTGTAGTGTGCCATGATCACGCCACTACACTCCAGCCTAGGTGGCAGAGCAAGATCCTGTGTCAGCTACAACAACAACAACAAAAATAAAGAAAGAAAGAAAAAAGAAGAAAGAAAATGTGACACCAGATAGTCAATATTATTTTCTGGACTATGTTGCAGTGACCTAAGACAAAAAACTCAGCCTCCTGATCTTCCTGCAATCAGCCAATATCTGTAGGCCACTTTACTTGAGAGGGCCCCCTGTTGAAGTACTCATGGCATGAGACTTTCCAGCGTGAAGAAAAAATAATTTAAATTCTAGTTTCATCTTTGGTACCAATGGTCAAATATTAAATATTTTAACTTTTGTGGGCCTGTATTTCCTTAAGCTTAAAGTAGATGATTACCACAGTGCTTTCTAGTTGTAAAATGATGCCCACAGACAAAACTTACTATGAAAGTATTGACCTTCTGTCTTTATCACGTATGTGCAACTTCCTCCCAAAAAGGACAGTTGGAACAGGAGAGACATATATCATAACTTGGACTTCCTATAATTGTAGAAATGAAAGATATTTAATGGCTATCCCAGCATTAGACATTTTCTCATAGAGATCTATCATCCATATAAAAATGTTTGTCAAATATAAAGGGGGCAAATGTTACAATATATGTATTTTCTCAAAAATGACAAAAGCAAAACTAAAACAGTGCATTTCTAAAAAAGAAAATGCAGCCAAATGTATCTCTCTATGAGGAGAAATAAGGAATAAAGAGTAATGAGATTCCCTGAAACATTACCAGACATGCTGTTAAATATGAAAAAGGACTCAGAAAAGTCACGCCCTCCAGTTGGAGCAGCTTTGCGGTAAGCTCATTGTAATTTTCCATCTCATGTTTCTTGGAGGGCTGGCAGTAAGTATTTCCTGATGGTTTTCCTTCTTCCTTTACATATTTAAGGCTATTTCAATCCGCTATGAATACATTCATGTATATTTTTCTTATTAAAAATGTTCCCCTGTTTTTTAGCCAGCTTGTCCTACCAGGCTTCAGGCAGAACTTGAATGTGGAAACGGTTTGTCCCCTTACTGCTCCTTTTTACATGGAAAAGGAACTCTCCCCTCTCTGAAATTGCTCTCCAATCACTCCCTCCTTTTCCTTTCCTCACACAAAACTGTGAAGAAAAAGAGGTAATTGCAGTCATTTTGGAGTGAACTTCAGGATTACATGTCCTGAGGGTATCTATATCTTCAGCTTTGTTTTTTATTGCAGAAATAAAGGCTTTGTCAGCCGGGCGTGGTGGCTCATACCTGTAATTCCAGCACTTTGGGAGGCCGAGGCGGGAGGATCACGAGGTCAGGAGATCGAGACCATTCCGACTAACACGATGAAACGCTGTATCTACTAAAAATACAAAAAATTAGCCGGGCGTGGTGGCGGGCGCCTGTAGTCCTAGTTACTCCGGAGACTGAGGCAGGAGAATGGCGTGAACCCGGGAGGCGGAGCTTCCAGTGAGCGGAGATCGCGCCCTTGCACTCCAGCCTGGGCGACAGAGCGAGACTCCGTCTCAAAAATAAAAAAAGAAACAGAAAAAGAAAGAAAGAAAGGCTTTGTCTCTTTGACGATGACATCTTCTGATGTCTTGAATTCCAGGCATCAAAACAATGTGTAGGATGAGACTTTTAAAATATTGTTTAGACCTCTGGGTGGGGGAATGGCGGTCATCCCAACATGGTATCAGCAGGCACACAGAGCCAGCACAGCCCTGCTCTTTCTATGTTTAACACCAGCAGAAGCTGAATTGCCCCAACATCTGGGGGCTTGGGGTTACTTTTTTTTCCTCCTGCATATGGGGTGAGGACATTTCTGCAGAGACTATGTCATTGGGTTCTTAGAATTTGGAAACTGAATTCATCAGAACCAGGAGTTGATATTTTGCTCCTGTTCCGTGCCATCCACAGGCACAGGCTGCCTTATCAGTAACACCTCTCTAGGGAGGGAGTCGCCTGGTGGAGATTCTCTGATCCAGACTAACCCACTTAGTACAAGATGGGGGCCAGAGAGCTAGCTGGCCACCATCCAAATCTGGGCCGCATCCAGATTTGAGGGCAACCTTATACAACTGGCAGATCTTCAAGGAAAAGAATACATAATTATTAATAAAATATTAGATATGCAAAGGAGTGTCTATTTATAATGAGAAAGGAAATCACCACACATTGCAAATCTTATTATTTGTTTACCTATTTATTTTTGAGATACAGCCTCGCTCTGTAACCTAGGCTGGAGTGCAGTGGTGTAATCATGGCTCACTGTAGCAGTCTCGAATTCCCGGGCCCAAGTGATTCTACCACCTCAGCCTCCCGAGTCGCTGATACTACAGGTGCATGTCATCATGCCAAATTAATTTAAACATTTTTTCTTTTGTAGAGACTGGGGTCTTGCTATGTTGCCTAGCCTGGATTCAAGTGATCCTCCCACCTCAGCCTCCCAAAGTACTGGGATTACAGGTGTGAGCCACCACACCTGTCAGAGGTGTTCAAATCAGAGCAACTCCATTTTGAGTGAGGGCTAGGAAAATGAAGCTTAGGACTTGCTGGGCTGCATTCCCAGAAAGTTGGGTATTCCTAGCCTCTAAATGTTTACGATTAGGGAACAGATTGATAATGTTTACTAAACAGACTTGGGAGGGGCCCAATATCCTGGTAGCTTGAGAAGAGATGCATTCCTAATTTTGCTTTAAAGATAATGATAATATTGATTCTTGCAAAATACAGTAATTAAGAAAATTAACCCTTTACCACAAACCCTTGTAGCAGAGCACATCTCCCCCTGACCTTTTTTAATCCTAAACAAGTATTGTACAAAGGGTGGCCACGTTCCTCCTCTTTTGGGAATGCACTGCTCTGTCTATGGAGCAGCTGTACTTTGACCACTTTACTCTCTTAATAAACTTGCTTTTGCTTTGCACTGTGGACTTGCCCTGAATTCTTTCTTGTGTGAGATCCAAGAACCTTCTCTTGCTTGGGGTCTGGATCGGGACTGCTTTCCTGTAACACACCCAGTCACATTACACATTTTAAAAAGCTGACAAACACCATAAACATTACAAAATCTAGAAAATATCATTATGCTATTATTAATCTACTGCTTGACACACCTCTGTTATTCTTCCCTGCCTTTTTTGACTGCACTCTCATTAATCACATCTTCATGTGATAATTTCATAATATTTCCTAATTGAAGAGAACTGAAAGGCAATTTGGTCTTTCCTCCAGCATAGTGAACCAAAGTTTGTTTTTTATTATAGTTTAGAAAAATTTCTTTTAGTTTTATAATTCTTATTTGTAAGGCTGTATAAATTTTTAGGATTGTCAAATCCTAAAAATGATCAAATTTGGAAAAACCTCTATCGAGTTTCTTTCATGTTTGAGCTGTAAACTTCTTGGGGCATTTGTGTTTCTTTGGCTAATTTAAAATACTCTTTAAATTAACGACAGCCATTAACCAGTTTGTCATCAATATTCTCGTATTTATATACAGTAAATTTGTGTTATATTCATAGATATTGGTATTTCATGCTGTAACAGTCTGGATCCAAATGGGAGAGAGAAATCACACAGTAATTTGATAGATAATAGATTAAGTTTAATGAAAAGAAGTAAAGAGAACAAACTCAAGAGAATACAGAAATCACAGATAATAGGAGCGGCTACTCTCCCCAAGGCTAAGATAGAGCCACCAAGACCTCCTTCTCCACAACCAGGACTGAGAACAGACATTGACTTGCTGATAGGCAGAGAGGCTGGTGTGGTGCTCAGTGGTGGAACTTGCCAGGAAACTGCCCTATGGAGTGCCTGTGAAAGCTGATGATGGAGAGGTCTCTCACACAACTGCCTAAGGGGCTGCCAGGGGAAGCTGCAGGCTCCTATGCGCTGCAGAGAATGGGCCTTGGAGAAGCTGCAAGCACTGCAGGCGCCCGTGCTGGAGAAACCTTATACACTACAGGAGTCTGATGCTGGAGAAGGCGTAAGCTGAAATCTTGTGTACTGCAGGAACCTATCCAAGCACATCGCAACCAGGAAGCAAACCAGTTTCCTCCTGCAATGTCTCTCCAGCACCCTCTATTCGCAAAGCGTCAGTGCCAGCTGGCAAGGAAAAATTATTTAAAGGGCCTTCATCCATTTTTCGAAAAGCAGTCAAAAAGGCAATACATAGTAACCACACATATGTCAAATCAGTGAGAAATTTACATCGTTTTCCATGTGATCAACTCTTCTTCACAGGTGGGAGTATCAAACAATCCAATAACCTTGTCTCTTCCTCTTTTTGAGTTACTGCTTTTGTTATACTCTGAAAAAAAATTGCTGCCATTTGCCTCTCAATGTCAGAATGATCTCCATTGACTGCACTGTTCTCCTGTATGTCTCTTGTTTCATATTCCATTACTGTTTTTAATCAGAACTTTTTCTCAATTCTTTAGTAACTAAATTTAAAGTTCATAAAAGAATGCACCCTTCACACGTTTCCAAACTAGCAGTTGATAATTTCTGGTTAGTTGTACTGGAACATTCCAAAATGGCTTTCCAAATTGCAGTAAATGTGGCATATTCCCAACTCAGCTTTCCTCAGCTGGATTCTTAAAATGCCCATTGCCATTTCAATGCCATCTGACGTTGCAGAATGTCTAATAGATGGAAAATCTGAAAATATCCTACTTTTGCAAATTTTAGGAAAACATATGGTCATGTAAAAACATGTGACCATGTAAAAGTATATAGCTATTTAGCTCAGACCCTGACCACTGGTTCTTTGCTTTATTCCATCATACTAAATTTCTAGTCCACTCTGGACACTTTCAAAAACTAGATTCTGGGCTGGACGTGGTGGCTCATGCTTGTAATCCAGCACTTTGGGAGGCCAAGTGGGTGGACTGCTTGAGCTCAGGGCTTGGAGATCAGCCTGGGCAGCATGGCAAAATCCTGTCACTACAAAAAATACAAAAATTAGCCAGGCATGGTGGTGTGCGCCCATAGTCTCAGTTACCTGAGGGGCTGAGGCAGGAGAATCACTGGAGCCCAAGAAGTGGTGGCTGCAGTGAGCTGTGTTCTGGCCAATGAGCTCCAGCCTGGGTGACAAAGCGAGATCTTGTCTCAAAATAGAAAGGACTCTGTATGCCATTACAAGCCCATATTGCCATATTGGTACCAAGCAAAACTTGATCTCGGATGTCTACACAGGTATCTATGCCTGCTCCCCACGGTTCCTTGGCTCATGGCTTTCTGCATGCCTTGAATCCTATTGCACACTCTATCTTGGCCCGTGTTCTTTTACTAGCCCAGAAGTTGAGAGTTCTTCAGAATTCAGAAGCCGGGCAGATCTTGTAAATGAGGGAAGCTGCTCTGTTAGGAAAGGAGGTATTATGAAGAAGAGGAGATGACATGTCCTGCTGAAAGAACACTGTTGTCATGCAGAAATGCGTGTTTGGCATAATCATCTGATTTTTCAAGAGAAGACAAAAATCCAGATTGTTATGTGAAATCTCCCAAATAATAAAAATAGGCAATTAAAAAATACTTGGAACACTGTGGGTCAGTTTTCTTCTAAAGTAAATTTGATATCTAATAGACCGTTCAACTGAACAACAGTGGCATCCTCTATCCTGTCCCATTTTCCAATCACATCATGTTGTTTTATTATAATAATAGCACCTATTACTACCTAACATTTATTATCTGACAGTTCCCCACCTCTCACTATGAAGAAATTTCATAAATAGGGAGCTTGTGTAAATTGCTAGCTGCGATATCCCTAGCACCTAGAAGGGAACCTGACATACAATGCACTTAATATGTTTGTGAATGAATGAGTGATTGGGCTTTAATGCTTTTGAACATGCCATTTTTGTTTCTTTTCAATATGAGTGTAAGGTTACTCCCTCACTTCTCCAGTCCCAAGACCATGGTCAGCACTTTTCCCAAGTGAATCTCCTTTCCAGTCAGTCCCCAAACTGACAGGGAAGGAGAAGCAAACATAATTATCTTCTCCACCTCAAAAAGCTACAAAGTTTTTAATAGTAAACCTTACAAATCAAGATGTTTACGTTTACATTTCAATTGAATTAAATGTCATTAACATTTTAAATTATATTTCAGTCAAGAATGTTAGTGTGTTGATCAAAATCTAAGATTCAGATGAATTTCTTTTTCTTTTTTTTTATTTTGAGACAAGGTCTTGCTCACTCTATCACCTAGGCTGGAGTGCAGTGGCGTGAACACACCTCACTGCAGCCTCAACCTCCTGAGCTCAAGTGATTCTCTTGCCTCTACCTCCCAAAGTGCTGGGATTACAGGTGTGAGACACCATGTCCGGCCCAGACACATTTCTTTAGCCAAAAATATAAAAGATAACTAACTACAAATGTAATACACATAAAAGTCCAAATTGTCGTTTCATGAAAATGTTTGTTTTGTTCTGTTTTGGTATGTTAATACTTACACTTCTGACTATGGGTAAGTATTAATCAATTTTGTAATTTTGAAGTTTCAAGAAACCAAGATTCTTTGAAGCATTTGCATGTCTTTTAATTTGTGCTTGTATGCATATATTGATTATAGATTAACATAATATAGATTATTAGATCTGGTCATTTTAGAAGAGAGCTAAGTAGGCTAAAGAGTTAGCCAGGTACAGTGACTCACACCTGTAATCCCAGCACTTCAGGAGGCCGATGGGGGCGAATTGCTTGAGCTCAGGGATTCAAGACTACCCTGAACAACATGGTAAAACCTCATTTCTACCAAAAATACAAAAAAATTAGCCACACATAGTGGTGTGCATCTGTGGTCCCAGCTACTTGGGGAGCTGAGGCAGAAGGATCGCTTTAGTCCAGTAGGTGGAGGTTGCAGTGAGCCAAGATCATGCCACTGCACTCCAGCTTGGGCAACACAGCAAGACACTCTCTCTCTCAAAAAAAAAAAAGAGTTAATTTTGTTCCCCTTTTTTGGGAAATGTAGGACAAAAGACTATGTTGCCACTGGTTGGAATTTATCAAAAGAGTTGAAGGCCAAAGATTTATATTTGTATGCCTGTGTTGGTATCTTTAAAACTAAATAAAGCCTGATCCACAGTCTTGTACCTTGTGTGAAAAGAATGGATGGATGACAGTTATCGCAGAAAGGGAAAATCCAAGGGTTAGCAATTGTGACTATTTCTCCAGCACTGAACACTGGAGAGCATGCCATCCTAGATATACCAAGCCTGCTTAATTTAATATAATAATTCAGTATTGAAAATATGTGACTCTTTCCCTCTGTTCTGAGCAATCTTCTCTGGTTTTCCACATAGGTTTGCTACCCTAAAGCACATCTCATTCTCAGCTAGAGCTGTCCATCAGAATTACCTGGGGAACTTTTAAAAAATAATAACACTGGAGCCTCTGCTAGGGCCAACTAAGCCGGAATCTCTGAGGGTGGGGCCTTGCATGGGTATTTTTAAAAAGCTTGCTAAGTGATTCTAAAATGCAGCCAGGGTTGAAAACCTGTAGTCTAAAGAAGACAAGGTGCTAACCAGATTTCCCTATTCCAAATCCTTCAATGGAATAAAATCCAAATCCTTACCATAAACTCCAAGGCCATATATGATCTGGGTCCTGTCTACCACTCTGTGCCCACCACCTATCACACTATCTTTACCCCCTATATTCTAGCCCTATGGTTGTATTAGTTACCTATTGCTGCATAATGAATTACTTCTCAACTTATAGGCTAAAAGCAACACTTATTCTCTCACAGTTTCTATAGGCCAGGAATCCAGGCCCAGTTTAGGTAGTGCCTCTGGCTTGAAGTCTCTCACAAGGCTGCAGACCAGGTGTTGGCCATGACTGCAGTCTCATCTGAAGTCTCAACAGGGGGAAGACTCGCCTCCAAGCTCATTCAAGTGGACCTTTTTTCCATATTCATTCAAGTGGACCTTTTTTCCATATGTCCATTGGACTGAAGGCCTCAGTTTCTTCCTGCCGGCTGTAGGCCCAGGCCTCCCTCAGTTCCTTGCACATGGACCTCTCCACAGGATGGCTTGTGGCAGCTTGCTTCATCAGAATAAGCGTGTCTGGGGTCCCCAGACCACTCCACATTAAGAAATGAGCCAGAAGGACTCATAGGACTCCTCACAAGTTGCATTCACACTAGGATTTATTAAAGCAGGATAGTAAAGATAAACAGCCAGATTATAAAAGAAGCAGGCCCCAGCAGAGTCTGCAGGGATCCATTTGCAGGCTCCCTTATGCTCTCACATTCCACAAGGGCTCACACAGATCACATTCTTCTCCCAGCAACAAAAATGAGAAATGTTTGTGTGATGCTTCTGTCCAAAGAAGCATATTAAAACAGCACCCAAAGGTCTTGTCATAGGCTGGTCACACAAGCACCCTCTGCCTCACTCATGGCCAAATTCCAGATATCTGGGAAGAAGGTACATGTTCAGCATAAGCCATATTGTTTGCACAAACAGTGTAGGCATAGTGAGTCTCCCTCATCATTTGGGGAGAGTTATATTAGCATAGGGAGCTATTTACCTGTTAAGTTCCCAGATGCCAGGCAATGGCCAACCTTACAAGATGGCCTTTCTAAGGATAACAGTCTCAGTTCTGCTATGTTAATTTTTTTCTGTACAGCAAGCAAACAAGAGAGAAAAAAAATGCTCAAAACAGAAGCCAACATTTTTAACCTAACATTGGCAGTGACATTTCATCACCTCTATTGCATTCTATTCATTGGAGGCTAGTGACTAAATCCAGTCCTCACTCTAGGGGAGGGAATTTCACTCTCCCAGAGTTCACTGGGAGTCATTTTAGAGGCTGCCTACCATACTGGCCTACTT
>NW_012119855.1:33118-34965 GCF_000951035.1 Colobus angolensis palliatus | reverse complement strand
CAATAGTTATTAAATGAGTAAGTGAGCGGCATTCCAGAACACCCCAAAGTTATATTTCTTGGCAAAAATAATTATACGTTATACATCTGTCTCTTATGAGTTTGCTTAGTCTGAGTCTATGTCCAAGACAGTAATCTGATCACCTTTGGCTAAGGTGTAATATTAAGTTTCTAGGTTGATAGATATGAGAACCAATCCTGGACCAAACTACCTCACTGAGATAGTGCCAACTTAGAGGTCTGCCTAAGAGGTCTGCCAGCCATGCTCCTGAGATGGTGCTTCTGTATCATCAATTACCTCTCCATGTACTTCCTCCACAAATATTTACTAAGGGTCCACCTGTGTCAGGCTCTATGCCAGGAAATAATTCAACTGTGAAAAAGACAATCTCTGCTTTCAAGAATGTTACAGTCTAGGAAAGAATCTTAGATTAATCAAGGTATAATTCAGAATATAAATAGGTTTCAAAGAGTTAAACCAATAAAGACAAGATTAAATATAGCTCTTAAATTTGGATCAAATTCACTAATATTTATTATAAAATTTGACATTTTACAGGTGAAGTTAGGAATATGTTGTTATAACTGCTACTAATAGTCACACTTATTGAGTATTCTCTGTTAGTCACTGTGCTGAGAGCACAGGTGTAAAATCCAAATCAACCAGAGTTCTTGGTTCCAGCATCTGAAGCTAACTCCAGCTGACTACACTGTAGAAGAGCCTAATCAATGCTCATAGACTTGCCTGGGGAGCCTGGAGATACAGGCTTTTGGCTAAATTTCCAGGAGTAATGCCATAAAACGAGGCCAATGAGGAAACTACTGTCACTATCACCAAGCACTAGATAGTACACCTTGCACTGATGCCACTTCTGCACCAAGAACCAGTTTTAATGCAGCTAATGCTGCCCACATTGATGTTACTTCTGTACCAAGAACCCAACTGGTTGCCACTGCTGCAGCCACCCCTGCTGCCTCTAGAGATTGCTCCCAGATCCTTCCCTCCTGTGCCATTAGCTCCTGCATCATAATTTGATTTTATTATAGCAGAATGATGAAGCCCAAGGTTACATGGCTCTGTCCTCACCACAAGGAAAATAAAGTACACAAGAAAATAAGTATTAAGTGCTTTCAACATCTACAGGTAAAAGGATCTTTGTCCCATCCATTACTCATAAATGGGGAATTCTAACACAGAAAGAGTTTAGATGCTGACAAGCCTAAATAAATGGTATTATCTTTTTCAGTCTTCACAACAACTCTGGACACAGGAATTATCTTTCAGAAATCAAAATTGAGGAAATTCCTTACCCAAGAGTGGTGGTATTAGTACTCAGGCTCAGACATTTTTGTCTCCAAAGCCATGTTCTTAACTAGAATTCTATACTCCTCCTTCTCTAGAGGAGTAGTTGTTTCCTGGGAGTTTTTTTTTTTTTTTTTTAAATGAGACTAGCTTGCTTTACATAAATAGAATATTCCATTGGCAATTCTCAGTGAAATCATCTCTAAAGACTGATGTTTATCAGCAATAAAAATTCCCAAACGTACGTTATCTTCTTGTATGTGATGATAATGTCACTGGCAAAACAAACACAGTACATATTCCTTTGCAATTAATTGCTAGTAGTGGTGACAAGATTTGTACTGGATTGTATACACAGAATTACCCAGACTTGCTGTGGCAAAAGGCACTTGCAAACCAAATAATAGGCCGGGCATGGTGGCTCCTGTTGTAGTCCCAGCACTTTGGAAGGCCAAGGTGGGCAGATAACCTGAGGTTAGGAGTTCTAGACCAGCCTGGCCAACATGGCAAAACCCCGTCTCTACTAAAAACACAAAAATTAGCCA
>NW_012119855.1:24055-32108 GCF_000951035.1 Colobus angolensis palliatus | reverse complement strand
ATATAACATTATTATTATATTATACATATTATATTATGTAGTTATTATATTAGGTCCAATGTATATGTGGTTTCTGCTGACTCTTACTCATGGTGTTGTGTTTATTTTGGGTTTGATGAACCTTATTGTGAGTTAATACTTGAGAGCATGCATTGAGGATTTCCCTCAGAGAGGATTTGTGATGTTCTACTTGGGATCCAGGGGAGTTACTTGACCTGATACCATTCCTGTTCCCTTTCAGGGTATCAGTTTGGCCTGAGAGTCTCAGCTCACTGCCCCTACCTTGCTGCTATTCCAGGGCTACTCCCCTGCACTGCTGATAGTGGCAGGTGCTTTCAGGGTATCTAGCTTTCTTCTGTACCAGGGCTAGCCAATCTTATTTGGTGTTTCTCATCTCTGTCATACCCTATAAACCCAAGAGTTCTATTTTTTATGCAGGATCTAGTTGTTTTGTAGAGGGAATTTCCTTTAGAAAATTGTACTTCTTCATTTTTATTCAAGGGACTTTTCACTATCCAACATTTTCTTATATAATTAGTTGTTTCTTGTTTTATAGTCAGTTTATCTTAGTGGAATGTAAACTTCCTGAGGACAGGGACTTTGGTTTGCTGGTATATCTCCAGTGACTGGAATATAATGCTTAGTACATAGTGGAGCCTGGAACTTAATAAATATTTCTTGAATATTAAAATGAAAGAATTCCAGCTACAAATTCATGCATATCAGGTTTTACATCTGGTTCTCTAGATACAAAGATGAACCTGACAAAATGTCTTTCCTAGAGCTACTTACTAGAATTAGTGTTGAAAGTAATTAGATATGAAAGTAAATAAATTGTACAAAGTACTTGCTATGGTCTCAATGTCTTTGACTCCCCAAAATTTACATGTTGAAATCTAATCCCTAATGTGATAATATTAAGAGGGGGCCCTTTTGGAGGTAATTAACACATGAGATGAGGGTGGAGCCCTCACGAATGGAATTAATGTTCCTAAAAAAAGAGTCCTGAGGGAGCCTGTTCTCCCCTTCTACCATGTGAAGACACATAGAAGGCACCATCCATGAGGAACGACCCCTCACCATACACCAGATCTGCTGGCCCCTCAGTCTTGAGCATCCCAGCCTCTAGAACTGTGAGCAATAAATTTCTGTTGTGTATCAGTGCCCCATCCAATGTATTTTGTTCTAGCATCTTGAAAAGACTAAGAAAGTACCGTACCGGACACACAAAAACACACACATATGAATAAATAAGATAATATCAAGGCACATACAGCTATCTATATCCAGAACCTATATGCCGTGTTCAGTAGTTCTTACCTCATTATGTAAGTTATTATAAACCATATCTAGGGAAAGCAATATGATTGATTTTATTCTTTGGATATAGTCTGGCAGAGTGTGGTGGGTGATCAGAGCAAACACGACTGAAGGCAGGGAAAGAAGGTAAGAGATTACTGCAGTTCATGCTTCATCTATTCAATAAGGTAAGGTTTTGTTTTGTTTTCTGAGTGCCAGCAATAAACCAGGCACCTTTCTAGGCACTGAGGAAATACTTATGAATAAGACAATTGAGGTCCTGCTGTCACAAAACTTATATTCTGGTTGACTAAAACTAAATAAATAAGTAAATGAATTAACACATAGATAATCTCTCTCTCTCTCTCTGGTGCTCTCTCTCTCTCTTCTCTCTCTCTCTCTCAACAGGGTCTCACTCTGTCACCCAGGCTGCAATGCAGTGGCACAGTCTTGGCTCACTGCAACCTCCACCTTCTGGGTTCAAGCGATTCTCCTGCCTCAGCCTCCAGAGTAACTGGAATTATAGGCACCTGCCACCATGCCTGGCAAAGTTTTGTAGTTTTTGATGGAGATGGGGTTTCATCATGTTGGCCAGGCTGGTCTCACACTCCTGACCTCAAGTAATCCACCCCCTTTGGCCTCCCAAAGTGCTGGGATTACAGGTGTGAGAACACATAGATAATTTCAGACAGTAGTAGGTTTTGTAAAGGAAACAGAACCAGGGTTGTTGGAAACAGAGCTGTCAGTGGGGCAGGGTGGTGGCTACCCAAGGAAGGCCTCTAATATAATATAATTAATATAATATAATATAATATAATATAATAATGTAAGAACTACACATATTGAATATCAGACAAGGAATTTAAAAGCCATATATAAAATATTTGAAAAAATTAGAAAGGGGTCACAAAATTGAGCAAGAACTAAATCTCCAAAAGCGACTTGAAAAAGAACCAAACAGACATGAAACATAAAATTGTGTAATAAAAAACTCAACGGATGGGCTAAATAGATGACTATGCACAGCAGAAAAGAAAATTAACAAATTAAAAGATCTGAAAAATGCAGCATCGAGATAGAAAAAAAGTAAAGAGATGGCAAAAGATATGCAAAAAACTGGTGTCCACTTGACGTTCCATAAGAATAAAGAGAATGAAAAAAAAACTAATGAAATAAAATAAAAAAATTTTAAAGACATTATGGCTGCATTTTCTTCAGAAAAGATATGACTGCAAAGGTACAATGTAAACTAAACATGATAAATTGAACATTTGTATGTAATGAAACTGCAGAACATCAAAGACAAAGAGAAGATCTTAAAAGCACTCAGAGGGAAAAGATAACCTACGAAAAATGACAAACTGACAACAGACATCTCGACAATAAAACTGAAGCCATAGTAAACATTTTTTAAATGTTGAGAGAAATTAACTACTAACTTAGAAACGTGCTCCCAGAAAAATTATCATTCAAGAATGAGGATGAAATAAAGACAATGATAATAAAAACTGGGGATGAGTGGTCTACACCACTGGAATTTTTAAAGGATGTTCTTTAAAAAGAAGAAAGTGATCCTAGAAAGAAATTCTGAGATGTAAGAAAGAATGAGAAACAAACAAATTGGTAAATATATAGTATTTACCAGTATATATTTATATACTGGTATACATTTTGTAGACAATATCTGTTTAGATTTACCAGTATATATTTATAGTGGTAAATATAAACTACTATACATTTATACTGGTAAATCTAAACAAATATTGTCTATAAAAATATTATTAATTAATTTGTAAGATTTTTAAAAATAGACGAACAAAATGATGAAGAAAAAAATGAATGAACATCAGGAGGGAGGTGATCAGAGTTCTACAGTTCTCACATTTCTCCAAATATTAACATCTTACAGACTCATAGTACAATGATTAAAACTAGGAAATTCATATTGATACAGTCTTATTAATGTATAGACTTTGTTCAATTTTACCAATTGTCCCACTAATGTCCTCTTTTTAGTCCAGCATCACACATTGCATGAGTGGATACATTAGTCTGCTTGGACTGCCATAAAAGAATACCATGGATTGAGCGGTTTAAAGAACAGAAATTCATTTTCTCATAGTTTCAGAATTTGAAAGTCTAAGATTAAGGTTCTAGCACACTTGGTTTCTGATGAGGCTTCTCTCCTCCTGGCTTGCAGATGGCTACCTTCTTGCTGTGTCCTCGCATGGCCTTTCCTCTCTGTGCATGTAGAAGGAGAGAGAGAGAGAATCTGTAATGTCTCTTTCTCTTGTAAGGACACCAGTCCTATCAGATTAAGGTTCCACCCTGATGACCTCATTTAACCTTAATTATCTCCTTAAATACAGTCACACTGTGGACTAGGGCTTCAATATATGAAAGGCGAAGGGGAACAATTCTGTTCATAACAATGGACTTGTGACTCCTTCGGCCAATACAGTTGAAGTAATGCTACGTAACAAGGGGAAGGGACAGAGACCCTATCTTTCAGTGGGAAATGTCAGAGTTTACAGAATTATTTTAAGCTATCCCAAAGAATAAGGAACCAATAATAGCTAAGATACTCTTGAAAAAAGAAAAACTAAGGAAATCTGTACTTCCAGATATCAAGGTGGTGATGATGATGATGATGATGATGATGGTGATTAGAAAAAGAGTCTCATTCTGTCACCAAGGCTGGAGTGCAGCAGAGTGATTATAGCTCACTGCAAACTTGAACTCCTGGGTTTAAGAGATCTTTCCACCTCAGCCTCCCAAGTAGCTAGGACTATAGGCATGTGCCACCACACTTGGCTAATTTTTCAAAAAACGTTTTTTTACAGAAAAACGTTTACAGATGGGATCCCAGGCTGGTTTCAAACTTTTGGCCTCAAGCAGTTCTCCCACCTTGGCCTCCCAAGGTGCTGGGATTTCACGTGTGAGCCACCTTGTCCCCCACCCTGACCCCACCCCGATATCAAGATTATTATAAAGCCATATAATTAAGACAATGTGATATTGGGGTAGGGATAGACAACCAATAAAATAAAATAAAAAACTTAGGTGTAGGTACACATGCATATGTTGTTTTGTTTTGTTTTGTATTTTTAGTAGAGATGGGGTTTTGCCACATTGGCAGAGCTGGTCTTAAACTCCTGACCTCAGGTGATCCACCCGTCTCGGCCTCCCAAAGTGCTGGAATTACAGGTGTGAGCTACCATTCCTGGCCCACATGCATATGTTTTTAACATAACACAAGGGTATTACAGTTCAATGGGAAAATAAGATAACCAACAAGTAGTGCTGTTAATCCAAATGGAGAAAAATCTTACTGGATCATATTACATACATAAGTCAATTACAGATTAAACACTTATGGGTTCAGACAACATTTTAGAGAATTCAAGGCATCTGGGGAAAAGCATTCTGATGGCAACTCAGTCCCTGTCTCTTCACCAAGGCCCATCTGCATTCCTCTTCTTAGATTTCCATGAGTCATCCCTATATTCTTATAATAAACACCACCACCACCACCTGTTTTGTTTTTGCTTCAGCTTGCTGTGCATGGTTTCTGCCACTTACACAAGGTGTTTAAATTAAGCTGGCAGAAAGGAGAAGCCAAACATTTATCCAGCACTTACTTCATGCCCTGCATGATCTAAGTGCCTTACCTGTACTAACTCATTTAATTCTCACAAACAGGCCAATGAGATAGTCACAGAGTATCCTCATTTTACAGATGGACAGAGGCACAAAGAGGTTAAGGAACTTGCCCAAGATCACAGGGTTAATAAGTAGTAGAGCCAGGATTTTAATCTGAACATTCTGGCTCCAGATCCTGACGAAGGCATTGGAATTTGAACTTGGGTAGTCTAACTCCAAAGACCATATTCTTAACCTCTCTGTTGTGCTGCAAAGACCGGAGTATCACAGCAACTTCTTGCATTATTGTTTTATTTGTGGCCAGATCAATCCCAGGTACTGGGGTACTGCAGAGCCTTACAAAGAGCAGTCCTCTTCTGGCACAGACTTGGCAAAAGCCTGTTCTGGAAACAGACTGTGGTACCAGAAAACCCACAAGCACTTCCAGTTCTGGGACCAGACCCCTCCTATGCTGTATACACATTTTGGCTCATAAGTTGCCACACCAAACCCAGAAGGGAGATCATTCCTGCCCTCTTCCTGTACTCTAAACACTCACAGTAGAATTAACTGCAGAGGACTGGGAGCAGAATTCCTTTCCTGTCTGCATTTAGTCTCCTCTACTGCCAGAAGGAAACATGACTTATGTCTGGAACTCACAGTTGAGTGCCCTGAGGTGCATCTGGCTCAAGGAAATCAGTATTTGTTGAATTCTTAAGTCCAAGACTCTGGTAGGTGTGACAAACAAATTTTCTACCATTTGGATTTTGTAGGTCCTATAAAAATAATGCTTTCTTTCCATCTGTCACCTTCAGAAGCCTCTGTTTTTTAAGGAGCCAACACACATGCTTCACTTGTGCTCCTGTACCCTGCAGTCTGCGTGGGCCCTTGGCAATAAGAAGCTGTCACTGAGAGAGCTACCTGAAGCCCAGATCAGAAACTGACACTTGCCCATCCTGTGTCTGAGAATTCTTTTTAAATTTTTGAAAATTCTACTTTGCCCAAGCAAACTACAGAGAAGAAAGACTTTTTTCTACCTAGAGTGCTAGTTCTGGTTTGAGGAAACACAGCTTGGACACTCATCATTTTCTATCCAAATCATAGGGTTTCATGTTGAAGCAACATGCAGCCCTATCTACCGGAAATGGCTGAGAAGCTCCACCCAACTGGGAGAATGTTACCTAGGTCAGTTGTATTAGTCTGTTTTCATGCTGCTGATAAGGGCATACCCTAGACTGGGTAATTTATAAAGAAAAAGAGGTTTCATGAACTCGCAGTTCCACATGGCTGGGGAGGCCTCACAATCATGGCGGATATTGAAAGGCACGTCTTACATGGCAGCAGGCAAGAGAAAAAATGAGAACCAAGTGAAGGGGGTTGCCCCTTATAAAACCATCAGATCTCGTGAGACTTATTCACTATCAGGAGAACAGCACGGGAAAGATCCGCTGCGAAGATTCAATTACCTGCCATCAGGTCTCCTCACAGGATACATGGGAATTGTGGGAACTACAATTCAAATGATATTTGGGTGGGGACACAGACAAACCATATCATCAATAGAACACCTGGGAGGAGAGTTGAGAATGCAGGGGCAAGAAGCAGTGAAGGTGGCAGCAGTCTGCAATTCTGAAAGAAGAGATTATGGATAAGTGGGGAGTGGCTAGGTGAGGTGGCTCATGATTATAGTCCCAGCATTTTGGGAGGCTGGGGAAGGAGGAATGCTTGAGCCCAGGAGTTTGAGACCAGCTTGGGCAACATAGCAAGACCCTGTCTCTACAAAAAATCCAAAACTTAGTTGGGCATGGTGGCACGCACCTACAGTCCAGGTTACTCTGAAGACTGAGGTGGTGGGAGGATTGATTGAGCCTGGGAGGTCAAGGCTGCAGTGAGCCATGATTGTGCCACTGCACTTTAGCTCAGGTGACAGAGTGAGACCCTGTCTCAAACAAAAAAACAAAAAACAAACAAACAAACAAAAAGTTGGGGGAGGGGAGGAACAGAAAAACATGGAAAAGAAAGAGAAAGAAGATAAAAAGCTTTGCAGTACCAACAAAGGTCAAGGAGTGATGTAAATGACTAGATGTTAAGCTCCCTGAGGGGAATTTTGGAAAACCCCCAAAATAGACGTAATAAGGACTCAGTAAGAGAAAATACCCAGTTCACTTAGGTGAGCAACAAAGGCAAGGAGGGGCATGAAAGAAATGGATTTCAAATATGACCCATCAAGATTCAAAGGAAATAAGGTACAGGCAGTTAAAGAAATAGTAGAAATCTGTTGTTAGTTGAACAGGAATGCAAATGTTTTGTGAATTCAGTTGTATTTTTATCACAGCATGTACATTAAATATCAATTTCTTATTGAGTGATCTTCCCCCTACCCAACAGCAGTTTAGAATAGGTACCTTTAGGGAAAAACTATTTGATAGAAATGAAACCAAAATCAGAATGAATCATATCATCTATTTAGTTGCTTAAACCAATGTTAAGAAAAGGACAAATCCAAGAACTTTGGGAGGCCAAGGCTGGAGGATCACTTGAGCACAGGAGTTTGAGACCAGCCTGGGTAACATAGTGAGACTCCATCTCTAAAAAAAATATTAAAAATTAGCTGGGCATTGTGGCAAGCACTTGTAGTTCCAGCTACTCCAGCTGAGGCAGGAGGATCTCTTGAGCTGGGAAGATTGAGGTTGCAGTTAACCATGATCATACCACTGCACTCCAGTGTGGGCCACAGAGTGAAACTCTGTCCAAAAAAAAAAAAGGTTGACAGTTGGGCTTGCTTGCCTGGTCGGAGGGGAAGGAAGAGGGCAGGAGACATCAGAAAGTGAAGCAGCTGACTGGGCGCAGTGGCTCACGCCTGTAATCCCAGCACTTTGGGAGGCCGAGGTGGGTGGATCATGAGGTCAAGAGATCAAGACCATCCTGGCCAAGATGGTGAAACCCCATCTCTATTAAAAATACAAAAATTAGCTGGGTGTGGTGGCACATGCCTATAGTCCCAGCTGCTTAGAAGGCTGGGGCAGGAGAATCGCTTGAACCCCGGAGGCCGAGGTTGTGGTGAGCAGAGATTGTGCCACTGCACTCCAGCCTGGGCAAGAGAGCAAGACTC
>NW_012119855.1:0-24005 GCF_000951035.1 Colobus angolensis palliatus | reverse complement strand
ACTTCAGAGGCTGAGGCAGGAAAATTACTTAACCCAGGAGGCAGAGGGAGGTTGCAGCGAGCCGAGATCGTGCCACTGCACTCCAGCCTGGGCGAAGAGAGCAAGACTCTAAAAAAAAAAAAAAAAAAAAAGAGGCAGCAGGTGCTGAACTCCTGCTTCCTGAGTACATTCTCCCAAAGTGACTTACTTTTACCAGTTTTTCAGCTTCCAAAATAACTGTTTTTTGGGCTGTGATGAAAAATGCTGGAGCAGGCAGTAACAAAGTCAGGGTGAAAAAGAATGCATGACATGAGCCTTCTTTACTGTGCTCACCACTCCCCATCCCCAAGTATCTGTACAAGCCCTGTTCCCTCCATGAGGGACCATTATTAAGTCTGCTCACTAATGGGTAAAAAGGGAAAGTTTACATTAAAGATCCAACACCCCAAAAGAAATGGTTCATTTTTTAAAAAGCTAAAGTATCGAATCCATCCAAAAATTGAATACTACTTCAAAGTCATTGTTTAATTGCATTTAGTTAGTAAAAGGATAGAAACCCAGTCTGGGCAGATGAACCTTTGTCTACAAAGGGAAGCCCTTGGTATCATTGAATTCAATACCCAGGTAATAAAATTTCCCCTTAGTAAAGATTTTTCTATATAGGAAGCAGTTCTAATTCTATTTGGGGTATATAGATCATTGATGAAATTCAGAGACCATTATTTCTTCTCTGTATTTAAAGGATTCAGATTCCTCCATCTGGTAAGTCATCCAACACAGTTCTCTATAATCCTCAGAGGATGAAAAATGCAAAGATTTCAGAACAGGTAAAATTGCTTGGATTGCTCTTTGTTGCCACGAAAGGACATTATGTATTCAGTTCCAAATGCTGAATTCATTAATACAATGCTTTTCTTTTTCACTAGGAATAAGACAAATGACCTAAATCATTATTTACTTCCTTTCCAGCTAAGGGTCCTTGTTGTCCTGATCAGCTAAATGAGCTGTGGAATATCTCCTTGGAAAGAGTGTGTGGCAGAAGTGCGAGTGGTTAAATGCCCACAGATGCTGAGCTCTAAAGGCCCACAGCTGATTGCATAGTCACTGTTTGCAATTTACTGCCAGCATCTGTTGTCATTCTGCACAATGTTAATGGGCTACCCTCGGGAGCTAGAGTTGACGATCTCCCAATAACTCACTTCTAAAACCACCTAAGCAAGTGAAGTAATTTTTGTTTGCCAGCATGAATTATGCCACTGGTGAAAATCATGAATCCATGTTGTTAAACTAATGTGGATTTCCTCTAACCTCTGCCTCACTCAAATTAGCATCAGGGATATTAGGGCAGGCTCCAGTCAAGAGCCAGATACCACCAACAGCTTTGGCTAGAATAAAAGGCAACAGGTAATCATCTCAGCGGAGAACTACCAAAGTAAGCACCAGCCACCCAAAGGGCCCATTAGCATGCAAAAAAAAAAAAAAAAAGACTTCTGAAATCCACTTCCTTCATGCTTCCCCTTAGCCTTGTTGGCTCACCTAAGTACACTGTGTGCTTTCTCTTATTGCGCCTGGACACTCCCATCTGATAGGGTAACCTTTGCTTCCTTCCTTCTTCTCACCCAATATGGAGGAGGCTTTCTATTTCCCCTTCTTATCTGACAGGAACTGTCACTAAAACACACACACACACACACACACACACACACGCACATACACACATACACACAGTTTCCTGGGGTAAGAATAGCAAAGGGGCTGCAGGGAAAGCAATCAGATTACAAAAAAAGGGAGAGCACATCAGCATCAGGAGATATTTCTTAAATCTCTGTTGCACTGAAAAGTGTTTCTCCTCTGGATGACTGTTCTGTGCCAAAATAACAAAGAGAAGGGCTTCTGGGTTTCAAATGAAACTTGATTTCTACAGTTAGATCGAGGTTGGGGGCGGATGTGGCTCAGAGGCAATGTCAGGAAAGAGGAAGCGTAGTACACACCTCCTGCTTCCCTAAGTTAGTGTTGGAAGCTGTCCCCCTTTGAACTCAAGTGGAATTCAGACATGTGTGGCCTCTCCCAGTGAGCAGCAGGGGTGGGTCTTCAAGAAGTCTATTTGCAAGAGTAAAGGAGGAGCCCTCTGGAGAGACTCTTGCCAGAGAAAAGGGAATGTATGTCAAAGTGGCAGGAGGGGAAGGGCAATTCTGGGTACTACATGATGTCCTTAACTTGGGTTTGCCATTAGATCAGGCCCTGAAGACTTGCATTTCAGCACAGGGCATGGAATGGCTGGGAGAGAGAAATTCAAAAATGAAGAGTTCTTTCACAAAAATTTGGCAAAGCGGCAGCACTGGATGGGTAAGCTTCTAAAAGAAGAGACAATATGCACACAACATTGGCATATCCAGGGCTCTACTGTACTGGAAGCATCAAGTAGTTAGAAGAGTCCAGCAGACACAGCCAGGAGAAGTGGCAGGATCATCTTGCCCATTGGTTTTACACATCATCCTCCTTCTCCAGGTAAAACCAATCAGCAAGGAGAGAAGGGTTGGGGTGAGAGGAAAGGAAACAAAATGAGTGTTACTATAAGGTAACTGACTAACCTTGTTTGGGAACACATGGGAGAGACACCCTGAAGACCTTTAGAAATACCTGGGTTTGGAAGGGTCCTTGCAGAATCCTGAGATCCTGTAGTAGGTGGGAGTGAGAGCCAGTGAAACCAGGTGATGTCTTGCATTCTTCTCCTAAGTATAGTTTTACTCATGGAGGGTATAACCAAGCAAACAGACCTCTTAACTGTTTCTCTTTTAAAGGACAGAAGGAGATCCACCCCACCAAGGGCTGGTTCCCTGAATGCTTTGGAACAGGAGTAGCAAAACTGGAATGTGCTGCAGCTCTTTGAGGGCTGTAGACCCACTGAAAAGGTCACTGAAGATATTGCCAGGGCTACTGATAACTTTATCACTTCACCACAGGAATTAATGTCCAGTTATTAGTTAGGAGGTGTTGTAGAAAAATTGTTTGAACGTTTAATTTCTGTAGTTCTTTGTGTTTAATCCTATATATTTTTATTCCTTTGAGACTTGATTCATCTTTGGTGTTCAGCAAAGGAGTCTTTAAAGAACTCATATATGGATCAATTTTTCCATGCTTGTCTTCTCATAGCATTTTGTGTATACTTAATCTTCAATCTTATTTCCTATTGAAATAATTGGTTTATACTTTTATCTCCCTCAGTGAAGCTATACGTTCCTCAAGGCCAGAGGTCATGTCAGATATTTAAATTATTTGTACCGAACTCTTGATAGTCTTCATTACTGTGAAAGTAAGTAAGTTCTTTCTTTTCTTTTTCTTTTGTTTTCCTTGGCTCACTGCAGCCTCAACTTCCTGGACTCAACTGATCCTCCCGCCTCAATCTCCCAGGTAGCTGGAACTACAGACACATGCCACCATGCCTGACTAATTTTTGTATTTTTAGTAGAGAGAGGGTTTTACCATATTGCCCAGGCTCATCTTGAACTCCTAGACTCAAGCGATCCGCCACCCCTTGGCCTCCCAAAGTGCTAAAATTACAAGTGTGAGCCATCATGCCCGGCCATTATTATAAGAATAAGTTATCACCACCCCCCACAAAAAAAATCTCAGATCAAATTTTCTGTGAATATCTTACTATGGCTAATACTGGTAATTATTGCCCAATATTCCTGTATTCCTCTTTTTCATGAGTAATAAAAATTTTAGGTGGGCATATGGCAACCCTGTAAGTCCTGCATGTCATAGTTGAGGCTGCTTTAACAGAATACCATGAACTGGGCAGCTTACAAACAACAGAAATGTATTTCTCACAGTTCTGGAGGCTGGGAGTCTGAGATCAGAGTGCCAGCATGGTCAGGTTTGGGTGAGGACCCACTTCCAGGTTGCAGACTCCCAACTTCTCATTGTATCCTCACATGGCAGGAAGAGGGTAGAGCACTCTCTCATGTCTCTCCCTATAAAGGCACTAATCCCATTCATAGAGGCTCCACCCTTATGACCTGATCACCCCTGCAATGGCCACACTTCCTAATGCCATCACATGGAGGATAAGGATTTCAGCATATACAATTGAGGGAGGACACAAACATTCAGCCCATAATACCAATTTTGCAAGCCCCCTCACAGCTAGTTATAGTATTGTGATGAAGTGTTGGCCACTGGGACGTCAGCCAAGTATTAAGTACAACTTTTCATTTGTGACAGGAAAGGGAAGGAGATTACCTTCTTTCCTCCAAATCCTATATCTTGCTACTTGGATCAGGGATATGGGATGAACAATCTCTACCTTTAAGGGCAAGGGACATACACTAGATATAGAAGAAAAACCAGCTAAAAGGAGGCTGGGATTTGACACCACTGAATCATCACGACAGCCCTGGAATGCTCACCCCTGAACTATTTTTTTTTTTTTTTTGAGACGGAGTCTTGCTCTGTCGCCCAGGCTGGAGTGCAGTGGCCGGATCTCAGCTCACTGCAAGCTCCGCCTCCCGGGTTTACGCCATTCTCCTGCCTCAGCCTCCTGAGTAGCTGGGACTACAGGCGCCCGCCATCTCGCCTGGCTAGTGTTTTGTATTTTTTAGTAGAGACGGGGTTTCACCGTGTTAGCCAGGATGGTCTCGATCTCCTGACCTCGTGATCCGCCCATCTCGGCCTCCCAAAGTGCTGGGATTACAGGCTTGAGCCACCGCACCCGGCCCCCCTGAACTATTATGTGAGGAAGAAATAAACTTCTATCTCATGCAAACCATTGAACATATGAGGATGGCCACTTAGTCGGCTGTATGATATACAAAAAAAATCATTCCATGGAACCAACCAACAAGTCTTCCTTCCTTAATTGTCATTCCTTGCAAATGCTCTGGACAAGGGATAATGGGAAGAGTTTAATACCAAATGAAAAATAATCACAGTAAGTCAGTAGCTGATATGTGAAGTTGGCAGGCTCCTTGTATAAACTATTAAATTTCTAATATGTTAAGCCTTTTTATTTGCTCATAATTGTGAAATAAAAGGAGAGCCTTCCCTTTGGACGTTCATTACTTTCACAGCCCACTCATCTACTATTTAGATATCCATTGGTGCAACTCCAACAGGGCTGAAGGTGTATGTTCTATTTCCTGTCCATCTGATGCTCTTGGATCATTCAAGTATGGCTGTCTTACTGGTCCCAACCCACTTACTCTGAAACTCACAGATCCTATGCTGAACACTGATAAATTGTAATAAGAAAATAACTTTTCTTTCATGGTTACCTCCTTGTCTCTTCTCGCATTATTTTATCTTTCTCCCTCTACCTCTTCATCCTTTGTCTCCCACACTACAGCTACTTCCCATCACCAACCCACCACCATTGTCTGAGGCCAGAAAGACTTGCTCACTATATCCCTCAGAGGCTTTCATATTCCCCACCAATTCTGAGACTCCTGGTCATCCACCAAGTCACTTTCTATGTTCTGTGTGGTTTCACCAGAAGGTCCAATATAACCTGGCCATGGTGCCAGCCAAGTGAGCTGAGGGACGGAAGTTGTTGGGCCCTGAAGGACCAGGGCGATTCTATTCTGAGGGAATAAGAAGCTTATAAAGATGGGCAGACACGGTGGCTCACGCCTGTAATCCCAGCACATTGGGAGGCTGAGGCAGGCGGATCACCTGAGGTCAGGAGTTCAAGATCAGCCTGGTCAACATGGTGAAAAACTGTCTCTACTAAAAATACTAAAATTAGTTGGGCATGGTAGCACACGCTTGTAATTCCAGCACTCAGGAGGCTAAGGCATGAGAATCCTTTGAACCTGGGAGGCAGAAGTTGCAGTGAGCCGAGATCACACCACTGCACTCCAGCCTGGGCAACAGAATGAGACTCTCTCAAAAAAAAAAAAAAAGAAAAAGAAAAAATGTTGTAAAGATGAGAAGCAAGTTTGATAGTCAAATGCCTAGTTCTAAGAGCAGAAGCAACACTGTAAATAGATGACAGAGCTCAAGATTCAGAAAAAGAATAAAACCTATTCAAATTGGAGTTGGAATTTGGATTCACATGTCTCAAATCATTACAGGTTTTTTGACAGAATGTTATATACATATGTTATATATACATTTTTTTTGTACCTAAAATAGGATGCTATCATCATCAGTCTAGGCAAGGACCCTCTTTCACTTGATTTTTGTTTCATTTTTCTTCTTCATTCTTGATCCACACCCTTACTCCCCTCTCCATCATAGGGGTCCATTCTAATGTATAAGCCTTGGAAATATCTATCCCCTTGGAAAAGGATATAGAATCCAGAATTCAATTTGGAGTTAGTCAACCTCAAGTAAGCCTTGTATCTGGATTTGGTTGGAATTAAGGTTGACATCTCTCACCCAATTTCAGGTTGTTTGCTAAAATAGAGTAAAATGTAACCTATATTGCATTGTATTTTGGTTTTGGATTTCAGGTGGAGAAAGCTGAGTTACTTATGGCATGCTACCGTCATCAAGTCTTTGCAAAGATCCTCTCTTGTTTTGTTCTAATTTGCTCCCTTATCTTTGATTTTCACTCCTATTCTTTTCTCTATCATAAGGACCTATCCCAGTGTATAAGCAATATACATTGTTAAATATGTTTATATCCTTGTAAAACATGTGGTATTATTTTGTGTCTGTATTTGTAATTTGTAAATTCAAAACTTATGTTAAGTAATTGTGGGAAAGGACTAAATAGAGAGGACCCAGAATTCCATGTGATTTAGATAGGACCCCCACCCCCCTGGTCTCTACAACTTCATTGTCAATGGTGCATATGTCAAAATGAAGAAAACATCCTGTACTCCTGGAATAAGGAAGAGTTCCCAAAACTCTGTAGGCTTCTGGAAACATTCCTGCTTCCTCATCCACCACATGCAATCACCACAGTCTGCCTGTAGACAGAGCAAATTTTACGCATCTTGTAGGGCTTTTTCTTACCCACGTACCTTGTAACATGGGGTTTGGAGATGACTAAGAACCTTCATATGAAGAATCGTGAAGGAACTGAGATTTTACTGTTCTTACAAGCTAAAAGCCTGCCACAATTTCATGGGTGCTGGCAGAAGACATGAGACTCCTGTATCAGAGACAAAGAACAGTTTAGTACTCATAGAAACAGCAGTTGCTAGAGTATCATTTTTCCTCGACCAGCTCCTTCAAACCCAGTTTCCACAGAGCAACACAAAGAGGGTCAGGTGACACCTGCACACATGGGATGCATCACAGGACAGGAACCCTAACTTAGGAAACACAAATCTTTTTTTCTTTTTTTTTTTTAAGAGACAAAATCTTTCTCTGTTACCCAGGCTGCAGCGCAGAGGCACAATCATAGCTTACCGCAGCCTTGAACTCCTGGCCCTAAGTGGATTGTCCCACCTCAGCTTCCTGAGTAGTTGGGACTACAGGCACATGCCACCAAGCCCAACTAATTTGTTTTTCTTTTTCTTTTTCATTTCAATAGGTTTTTGGGGAAGAGGTGGGGTTTGATTACATAAGTAAGTTCTTTAGTGGTGATTTCTGAGATTTTGGTGCATCCATCACCCAAGCAGTGTTCACTGTACCCAATGTGTAGTATTTTATTCTTCACTCTCCTCCCACCCTTTCCCCCTGAGTCCCCAAAGTCCATTGTATCATTCTTATGCCTTTGAGTCCTCATAGCTTAACTCCTGCTTATGAATGAGAACATATGATGTTTGGTTTTCTATTCCCGAGTTATTTCACTTAGTATAATGGTCTTCAAATCCATCAAGGTTGCTATGAATGCCATTATTACATTCCTTTTTATGATTGAGTAGTATTCCATGGTATACACATATACCATATTTTCTTTAGCCACTCATTGACTGATGGGCGTTTGGGCTGATTCCATGTTTTTGCAATTGTGAATTGTGCTGCCATAAACAAACATCTGCAAGTATCTTTTTCATATAATGACTTATTTTCCTCTAGGTAGTGACCCAGTAGTGGGATTGCTGCATCAGGTGGTAGATCTACTACTTTTAGTTCTTTTTTTTGTTTTCTGAGATGGAGTCTCGCTCTGTCCTGCAGGCTGGAGTGCAGTGGCATGATCTCAGCTCACTGCAACCTCTGCCTCCTGAGTTCAAATAATTCTTCTGCCTCAGCCTCCTGAGTAGCTAGGATTACAGGTGTGCACCACCACACCTGGCTAGTTTTTGTATTTTTAGTAGAAATGGAGTTTCACCATGTTGTCCAGGCTGATCCTGAACTCCTGAGCTCATGATCTGCCCACCTCAGCCTCCCAAAGTGCTGGGATTACAGGCATGAGCCACCATACCCAGCCTACGTTTAGTTCTTTAAGGAATCTCACACTGTTTTCCACAGCGGTTGTACTAGTTTACATTCCCACCAACAATGGAAAAGTGTTCCCTTTTCACCACATCCATGCCGGCATCTATTATTTTTTGATTTTTTGATTATGGCCATTCTTGCAGGAGTGAGGTGGTATTGCATTGTGGTTTTGATTTGCATTTCCCTGATTATTAGTGATGAGCAGTTTTTCATACGTTTGTTAGTCATTTGTATATCTTCTTTTGAGAATTGCCTATTCATGTCCTTAGCCCACTTTTTGATGGGGTTGTTTGTTTTCCTCTTGCTGATTTGTTTGAGTTCCTTGTAGATTCTGGATGTTAGTCCTTTGCCAGATGTACAGATTGCGAAGATTTTCTCCCCCTCTGTGGGTTGTCTGTTTAGTCTGCTGATTGTTTCTTTTGTTGTGCAGAAGCTTTTTAGTTTAATTAAGTTTCATCTATTTATCTTTGTTTTTGTCCCATTTGCTTTTGGGTTCTTGGCCATGAGTCTTTGCCTAAGTCAATGTCCAGAAGGGTTTTTCACTTTTAGAATTTTTATAGTTTCATGTCTTAGATTTAAATATTTGATCCATCTTGGATTGATTATTTCATAAGGTGAAAGATGAGGATCTAGTTTCATTCTTCTACATGTGGCTTGCCAATTTTCCCAGCACCATTTGTTTAAAGGGAGCCCTTTCCCCACTTTATGTTTTGTTTGCTTTGTTGAAGATCAGTTAGCTGTAAGTATTTGGCTTTTCTTCTGGGTTCTCTATTCTTTTCTGTGGTCTACACGCCTATTTTTATACCGGTACCATGCTGTTTTGGTGACTACGGCCTTATAGTACAGTTTGAAGTCAGGTTTTGTGCTGCCTCCTGATTTGTTCTTTTTGCTTAGTCTTGCTTTAGCTATGCAGGCTCCTTTTTGGCTCCATATGAATTTAAGGATTGTTTTTACTAATTCTGTGAAGAATGATGGTGTATTTTGATGGGAATTGCACTGAATTTGTAGATTGCTTTTAAGTCCAACTAATTTTTAAATTTTTTGTAGAGATGGAGTCTCGCTATGTTGCCCAAGCTGATCTTGAACTCCTGGTCTCAAGCAATTTTCCTGCCTTGGCCTCCCAAAGTGTTGGGATTGCAGGCATGACTCACAGCAACTTGCTTAAATCTCTTTAAATCATTAATAAGCCTGCCTGATCTTTGCCCTAAAGAAAGATATTTTTTATTATAATGAACAGTAAATAAACCTTCCCTTAATTATCTCCATCTTCCAAAGCTGTTTTCTATAAAATACACTTGAAAAGGTGGTTCAGAGCAAAGGCAGTCTTCTCATAAGAACTGCAAAAACATAAAAGACCACTGAAGGATTGTTTCCCAAATCTCCTATGTAATTTTCTCTCTAAATACCCTATATATAAAGCTTGTATCAGTAGATAACCCTTTCTTATTGCAATTATATAGAAACTCTAGGTTACTCCCTCTCATTTTTCTGAAGAAATCAGTATATTCATTATCCTTTTAATATTCTGACTTTTTGGTTTCATGACCTCTTTTCCACCATTGGTTTTAACCTCTATTTTATTTTGTAATTACTTGCAAAGTTTTTATGTTAGGTATTTGAGTTTCTCTTTATGTGAATGCCATATTCATATCCTTTACCCATTTTTCTTTGAGGTTTATCATTTTCTCATTTAATTAACAGGAATGTCTTCTCTAATGTAGATATCTATCCCCTGTTGGCTTTACTTGTTTCAAATATCTTTGTCCATACTGTAATCTCTATGTAGACTTTACCTATTACAACATTTGATAAAGAGTCATTAATTTTAATGTCATCTTTTTTATCTTAGAGTTTGTGCAAAAAAGGAGCTGGTTTAAGAAGACCTTTTACACTTGAAAGCCTGAGAAATAATTCATATGCTTCTTTTTTCTTTTCCGTTAGCTTTTCAGTTTTTATCTTTTCCATTTAGTACTTTAATCCAACTGGATTCCGTTCTTGTACATGGTGCAAGCATGCATTCCTAACGGGCGGGGGATAATATCTCTCCCAAGGCAGTGAAAACTGGTTCTTAGGGGTAGAAAAAAAAGTAGATGTTACAATGGTTTAGGCTCTCCCAAGTGGCATAGTACAGAAAGAGGTATACAGTATACCTGTGATAATAAAATTTCATTGAGAAGGAGGAAAACTGGGGGAAAATGTCTAAAATGATTACCTAGGAGGATAATAAGGAAAAGGGTTGAGAAACACAGGTATAAGCTAAGAATACAGCATTATTTTTCTCATACAGTGACATATTCCCAATACCATTTTTTCCTTAAAATTTTTCTTTTAAATTTTACTTTTTTACTACAGCTGCTGGCAACCTTGACCAATACCATCTATGAAACAGTTTATTCACCTTTCTCTGCCTGTGCATATGCATGCATCTGTTACTGAGCTCTCTTGCATGTTTCACTGGCATATGTGTTCCTGAGCCAATGTCCCACTTTTTTGATTACCATAGTTTTGTAACTGTCTGATATCTGGCAGTGAGGTGCCCTCTTTCTCTGACCTTTTTCAAAGTTGCCTTAATTATTCATAAAATATTTGGTCTTCTTATACATGTCAGGATAAGTATGTTGAAATATTTTTTAAAAGTTCTTCTCTAATTTTAATTGGCATTGACTTACATTTATAGATTAATTTTGAGAACTGCCATGTTTTACAATATTGCCATCTGTTCCATGAACAAGGCATAGCACTCCATTTATTTAGGCTTTCCAGCCCTTAAGTAAATTTAAAACTTTTTCTTCATAAAGGTCTTATGCATTGTTTGGTTAAATTCATAGTTTATCTTTTGCTTGCTATTGTGAATGACATGATAGAATCTGTTATATTTTTAGTTGATTATTGTTGATACAGAGGAACATTGATTTTTGTGAATGGATCTTGTAGCTTGCATTCTTGCTAAATTCTCTTGTTAAATCTATAGTCTTTCTGTTGATTCAGGCGGATTACCTCATCTGCAAAAAAAGAAAGAGGGAGAGAAAAAAGGAAAGAAAGAAAAGACCAAAAAAAAGAAAAAGAAATTCTGTACTTTCTCTGGAACAGGTAAGTAGAAAACAGTAATCTAGTGATCTGCATATAGCAAGAGGAACAGTGAATTGAACCCTTGTGGAGCACAGTATAATAATCAGCTGGTCTAGTTTAATGGCACAGGTAGTATCTGCTTTGCATTTCAATGATTGGCTTGTTCAGTCCTGCCCAATAAATACCTATAATTACCTTTTGCTTCCTTTTCATAGACTTAGTACTTTTTTGGCTATATAATTATAAATTTTTAGGAATGTTTTATGTTTCAATGGGTGAAACCACTTGTACTGCTTTATCTCAGCAAGAAGAACAGTAACCAAAAAATAAAAAAACCAACTGGCTTTTTTTGAATAACCACACACAACAATCTCTGAACATTCTCACCAGTACTCACAATAAAAAGAAAATTTATGCTGGGTGCGATGGCTCATGCCTGTAATCTCAGCACTTTGGGTGGCCATGGAGGGTGGATCATGAGGTCAGGAGTTTGAGACCAGCCTGGCCAACGTGGTGAAACCTCATCTCTACTAAAAATACACAAATTAGCTGGATGTGGTGGTGTGTGCCTGCAGTTCCAGCTACTTGGGAGGCTGAGGCAGGAGACTCACTTGAACCCGGGAGGCGGAGGTTGCAGTGAGCCGAGATTATGCTACTATATTCCAGCCTGGGTGACAGAGCAAGACTCTGCCAAAAAAAAAAAAAAACCACACACAGAAAGTTTAAGCACATGTATTAGAGGGGAAAAAATCTCTTGTGTAATTTCCTAAATGATGATCTATCAAAAGTAACTAAGTCAAAGTGATTGTTATTTCTTAATAAGAGCTTCAAGAGGTTAATTGTCCATAAAATATACACATCATTTCCTGAGCGGAACAATATGTGCACAATCAAATTATGCTCCATCAGAATAAATAGGCAATAGCCAGGCATGATGACTCATGCCTGTAATCCCAGCACTTTAGAAGGACAAGGTGGGTGGATCACCTGAGGTCAGGAGTTTGAGACCAGCCTGACTAACATGGAGAAACCTTGTCTCCACTAAAAATAGAAAACTTAGCCAGGTGTGGTGGCACGTGCCTGTGATCCCAGCTACTCGGGAGGCTGAGGCGGGAGAATTGCTTGAACCCAGAAGGTGGAGGCTGCAGTAAGCTGAGATCACGCCACTGCACTC
The DNA here is from genome assembly GCF_000951035.1 of Colobus angolensis palliatus. Classification (NCBI taxonomy): domain Eukaryota; kingdom Metazoa; phylum Chordata; class Mammalia; order Primates; family Cercopithecidae; genus Colobus; species Colobus angolensis. Next base: position 11,449 of record NW_012119855.1, on the reverse strand, counting down.
CAGCGTGGGCAACAGAGTGAGACTCCGTCTAAAAAATAAATAAATAAACAAACAGGTAAGATTTCCATGCAAAAATATAATTGTATATACTGTACATTTCCCAAAATATTCACAAGAAATTTAGATGCTTTCAGAGAAACAAATTCCTGAAAATGATCAAATTGATTGGACTGAAAATTTCTTCACTACTTAAAAACCTAAGAAATCACTTAGCCAACAAGTAATTTCTTCCAGAATAAAAGTGTGGTACTTGGAAAAATTACAGTATATGTATTTTAAACACCACCAAACAGATTTCTTCATAAAACTTTCTGTAAGCTAAATGGAATTCAGAGCTAAGGCATTGAAAAGTGACACTAAGACTGACCCTTGTTAAAGAGAACAGATGGAAAGACAAGTTTGTAACAATAGAATAATCTTTGCTGCTTTTAGAGTAGGAAGGACACAATATAAAATACAATGGTTTAATCAAGGAGGAAGAAATTCCTAACAGAAACAACTTTATGTGCACAATCAAATTATGCTCCATCAGAATAAATAGGCAATAGCCAGGCATTATTCCTGTATTATTCTATCAGGAAATATGAAAAATACGTAAGTTTTAAGGGAAATATTTTCTTTCCTTTTCAAGACAGGGTCTTGCTCTGTTGCACAGGCTGGGGTGCAATGGTGTGGTGATAGCTCACTACAGCTTCCACCTCCTGGGCTCAAGCCATCCTCCTTCCTCGGTCTCACAAGTAGCTGAAACTACAGGCATGCCACCACACCTGGCTAATTTTTAAACAATTTTTATTTTTGGAGAAACAGGGTCTCACTATGTTGCCGAGGCCAGTTTCAAGCTCCTGGGCTCAAGTGAGTCACTCACCTCGGCCTTCCAAAGTGCTGCGATTACAGGTATGAGCCACTGTACCAGGTGAGGGGAAAAATTTTTTTTTGCAAAGCAATAGAAGTGTGATTCGATGTAAAGTTATCATTAAAGGCAGCAGACCTGTCACTGCATTGTTGATTCATTGGACGTTGTACTTATCTCTGTAATAACACAAATTCACCCTGTGTCGTAATTATACGTGCCACTGTGAGCAATTGACAGTCAGGAATTCTCTCTTCCTATCTTGAGTTTGTTTTGATTTTTAAAACTTCCTGCATTCAGCATGGTGCACAGATATGTAGCCAGTGTTCAATCTTTAAAATGCTTTACGTGGTAAAGTAATGCAATATGTGATTTAAGACTTTGCACTATTTCTAGGTGTATTTATTATCACTGCATTTGGCTATCTAATAGACATACAATTCATTCTGCTTGAGCCACAATGTCCTGAATCAGTTTAGTGTAGACGAATTATTCTAACCCCCAAGTTCAGCTTTTAACTCTGCCAGATGCTGTTTGACACTAGATTCTCCGATACTAAAAATCTTGCCAACCTTACATTATGTTATTGTATTACAGCTTCCTAGTACTCAATATGACGTTATTAGCTCAAGCTGTAGCTCATTTGGTGTACATAATTACAGCACACTCAGCAGTGAGCCCTGACTTACACAGGGCTGGGGCGGAGGGTGGGGGGGATTCTGGCGATAATTTTATCTATTTCACTTGACAATAAACGTAGTTATTACCAAGATTCCAAATTCTGGGAAAGTTTGATATTCACACTGCATTTCCAAGTACATTTGGAATACCTAACATTACACTGATATTTTAGAGCTATTATTCTTTCTAATAACGATCGAATATTAGTGTTATTTAAGCAACACTTCACTTTTCTTGGTTTTTTTCTCTTGTGGGTGCCTGGTTGGAAAACAACAAGCAGCAAAATGGTACAAAAGTAAAAGTTGTAAAGAGTTGTCCTGCTAGAGAGTTATAGCTTAGAAATTTGTATAATGCCTAAGACATAGTCAGACTTCAGTAAATTACACTTCCTTGTTATCATTACACGTATATATTTTACAGCTTCAAACTTTAACAAGCACAGGTAAGCAACTGATAATCCTAGGTGCGTTCTCATGAATCCTAGGTGGCTCCGAAGGAGAGTAAGTGCTAGAGGAACTTGGGGGTGGGAGGAGGAAGGCTTTGGTTGCTTGGGCATTTCCTCTTTTCCTAGTTTTACTTCTCATTGCTTCCTGTCACTATTACACTTCTCGGCTGGCCTGCTTTGTCTTTGCCTATATCTATCTCTTGGATTTAATTGCATTACAAAAAAGGTTAAAGTTTAACCCAGGTATGTGGCACTTAACTGAAACTCTCAATATCAATAATTAAAGAACTTTAATTTTTTAAAGAGAAAATGTCTTGGAGACCATTCTTTTACCTCTCCTTCGAGACTTGTCATAAATAACCAGTTAATGCTTTTGCACATTATTTCATGCTTGTGAAGTGCTGTGAGCCTCAAGACAAAATCTCTTTCAGTATGCAGTATATATCCCATTTTATTCCAAAGCATGTAATATTTTAAATCAAAAAAATTAATTTTTAAGAAAGAACTTTCAGTTTTCAAACTATTCATAATTTACATTTTAACAATGTATATTTAAATATTCTGAAGATGAAAGCATGGCTGCTTCAATATTAAGGATCTCTTTCCCTCTCCAAATATACTTAAAGTAATTTTCATTTATGTGGTTGAAAGTTTATATGCCCCTACAGCCTATAATAAATCAGAAAAAATCCCAAAGTTTATATGCCAATATAGGTAGGAGAATTAATTTAATTCAATAAAAGAGAGGAGAATTATTATGTAAAGGATGTTTGCCAGCATAATCAGCTAATAACATTATAGAGAGCTTTTACTTTATGTAAGCATTTTTTTGAGACTTTGGTTTGACCAATAATACATACACACACACACACACGCACACACACACACGCACACACACATGCGCACACACACACACAGAATTTTCTTAATGCTAAACCATTTTATAATAGAGTTCTTCTTAAAACATCTTGATATCTCCCTTACACAGGTCTTGTGACTATTACAGAACCAAATCACCATTATGAAACTAAGTGATGGGTTACATAAGGAAAATGGGGTCTCTTCTGATAGGTGTCAAGGAAGCACAGAAATGTTAGAACTGTTTGAGACCTGGGAGATCATCTATCCCAACAATGTCATTGACATTGAAAGTAAGGCTCACAATTCTTCATTATCAACATGTTTTTAAATTGCCTTTTATTAGTCCAAGTGATAGCAATACCTCTATAGTCTTAGGTAGAAGCTAATTATTCATTACATTGTAATTCTCTGTTTACCTTGTCCTAGCTCTGTCCTGCTACATAAACTTCTAGAGGATGTAAACAGAAAATATTTCTCTAGGGTATATTACTTTGTTCACTCCCTAAAAAATTCAGTTTATTAGCATCTACATTTTTAAACTGTTGAAATGGACCCAAATGTGTAATAAATACCATAGTAGCTCAGACCCATGGAAATATTATTCTAAAATCAGTTTTCATTAAAGTACTTTCTACTTCCATTACTGGATCTGGTCTCTCCGAAAATATAAGAAACCAGTTACTATTAATGATAAACCATCTGCTCATTATAAACATGAGGTTTAACAAGTAATACGTGCTATATTTATTCAAGTGTCTAACTCTTAACTGTTAATTATGAACAGATTATTAGATGCCTACTCTATTTTCTGCAGTTTACAATAAAATAACTCTGTGAGTAAATTGAAGTTTGATTGTGTAACAAATTTATATTAGAATACAGTTCAAAGTGTTTTTTTCTATAGCCTTTTTTGACTGGAGAAGCAAAGGGTAATGTTAATTTGTAAATTTTGTTCTTGTATTATTTATGTTTCTGTAAGATATGATGCCCTATCCCAGAGATGCTGGAAAACTTCTTTTGCTTCTACCTGTGGGTTCTGTTTTTGTGAGTTTTTAAAGGAGTATGCATACAATAAAATATTCCTTCTTTGTTAAAAAAAAAAGAGAAACGAAGGCTCAAGAGAAATCAATCTGACTTGTAACACCATATTGCCTGTAGTAAAAGCTGATCTAATAATAATAATGCAAGAGATTGTTAAAAGGATAACCTTTTAATTTTAAAATACAAATAATCTATTAGTGACTTGGAAGAATTACTCATAGCATTCACCTAGACCCACATCATATACTGCTGAATTACAGAAGCCTACAAAACTGAAATGTTGGGTAGCTCAGAAAGAGAATAGGAAAAATAATATTCACCACACTGGTTTACTTTGAGAATACTTGAAATCAAATATTCACCTGAAATTTATTAGAAATCTCTTATAAGAAGCATGTATGTTAGATGTTATGAATGATTTAAAGAATTAAGAAAATGAAGGAGGAGTGAGAGAAGGAAGAAAAAGATAAATCCTGGTCTCCAAAAGCTTACTTCTGGCAGGAAAGAAGATACTGCTATTGCTACACTTTGTTTAACTCTCCATAAGCATTTGTGTATTATTTCCGTCCCTGCCATTAAATGAAAAGTTCTTTGAAAGCAGAGAGTATATCTCCTTCGATGATTAATCTCCCAGAGTAGCTTCTGTTAATAGCATTTGTCCAGTAAGTGCTACTTGCATTGAAATGAATTCTGTCAATATTATGGTGCATCCAAACACCAATAGTAAAATGCATCCTATCTTTTATATACCATTTCAGTCTCACTGATGATGCACATCCAATAAATCTTTTGCATAAATAATATTTTTAAGCAATGCTTGCACAAGTGGGTTTTATAATATGTGAGGGAAAAGTACATGACGAAACATTCATCTTTTTAAAAAACTGTTAAATATTTTAGATTACATACCAGTATTTTTCCTGAAATGAATAAAGATCAATTTAGAGATACACTTATTGGCACTCTTGCTAAAACCATTGAATCATGTTTCTGTAAGTAAGCTGACACTTTGATTCTGCATGCCTTTGTTAAATAACGCCAGGTTGAGAGGGGAAATGATCTAACTGAAAGGCAAGAAAGAGTATTATAAATCAGACGAGATCCCCGGAGACAGATGATCAATTGACAGGCATTTGGTCTGTCTAAAGGAGAAAGGGGTGGTCTTTGGCTGTCATAGGGGAGGAAGTTATATGAATAAGCCAGAAGGAATGCCATGAGCAAAAACATAGAGGTGAAAGGGTCGGTGTACGCTTCCCCTTGTTCTAAAGACTCCTGTGCTGTTTAGGCTCTGGTAAGTGGTTTCTGCTTTGTTTCTGTACTGGAGTGCTTCTCTGTATCTTGCTAATTCTCCAAGTCACTTTAGGAGTAAGGTCTTTCTTGGCTCTTGTGAGCTCCGACCCCAACCCCATATAGCTAAAAACTCTCTCACTACACCCCAGAGCATGCTCTCTAGCTACCCAAATATCCTCAAAAACTTTCCAGCTCTTTGCCTAGTTTTCTAGACATCTGGATAAACTTGGGTAAATTAACTTTTTCTAATCTTTGGGTAGCTCAGAAAGAGACTAGGTGAAATAATATTCACCACACTGGTTTACTTTGAGGATAAAACCAATAATGTCTATAAATTGCCCAGCATAATGCCTAACACCCGGGATTTCTGTTCTGCTTCTGAGTTCTGTCCGCTAAGTGGGACTCTGCTAATTTCTCTTACTATCACATTCACCACTACTGGCCCCCGCCCCCACCATGCACACCCAGGCACATGGACTATTTTCTTGAAATACCACCTATTTTTGTTAGCCTTCCCTCCACCACCCATGCATTGCTGCAAAATGGTATTGCTGCCCGCATGGGCAGCTGACTCTGGTCCTGTGATGCCAGCTCCATTTCCCCAGCAGGAGGATCTCATTCCCGGGCTGGCCCTTCCCAAGCTGCAGCTTCCTGAAAAATACTGTCCTGAAACAGGATACCAGGGACCTTTATTCTGAAAAAGAGAAAGCTGTTTTCAAATATTTGAAGGTCTGACCTACACATAAGGAATTAGACTAGAGTTTCTAAAGGTTTTTTATGCCATGGACCCCTTTGGTGGTCCAGAGAAGCTTATGGACCCTTTCCATTATTCTAATAATGTTTTAAATGTAGAAACTATAATGCATAGGATTACAAAGAAACGAATTATGTTGAAAGACAGTCCTTGAAATTTTTTTTAAACAAGCTTGTGCTATAGCAACATGTATGTTTTTAATTAATGCAAATAATAAGGTGTAGCAGCAGGCCTAAAAACTTCAGAAATTGCAGTTACCCTGCATAAATGAGATTTTAAGACTTCTAGGACAACTGGAATATGATACAGAAATATCTGTGATTCCTGTTATTGACAAAGTCATAGAGACTATTAATACTACTGTGGTTTGTTGCCTCCATTCAATAATTGAAGGAAATCTAAATTTAGAGATGAGTGAAAATGAAGACGTTGTATATTTTCCCCATCTAAATTCATAGACCCTTGAAATGTATCCATAGATATTCTTGGCCTACGCCTCCCTGTCACCCGCCCTATGTAAGGACTGTAAGGACCCTGCACAAGACTCCTTCTGTGCCTTTGAAAGGAGTAGAGCTCATCTCAGTGGGTCCATGTTGTAAGAGGGCAGACTTCAGTTCACCACAATGAAGAACTTTCTAGCAACTAAAAATCCTCAAAAATAATAGGCTACTTAGTAAAGTAAGTTTTTCATTACTAAATTATTCAAAAGAAGTAAATATGATTAAATTAGGATTATTGCATCAGGAAGGAAATTGGGACTCCATTTATATAAATTATAATGTGAACAACGTTTTCTAGAGATGGACACAGCTGCAGTCCTGCTAACATTCACCAGGCATGGAGCAAGGTGCTTTACATCCTTTGACTCATTCAACTCTAACAGTCAGCATGGGAGGTAGGCATAGTCTTCTGAATGTCAGCTCAGGATTATTATTTTTTGAACTTGAAAAAGAAAAACATCTAAGAGGCAAAATTCAAATGAAGGTGTTTCAGGCCCCAAAGTTTAGACATTTTCATCTGTAAAATGGAGTTAATAATATTTACTTATAAGTACTTGCCTTATAAGTACTTATAATTAAGTATTTATAAAGTGGTTTTTAGAACTTCAAAAGATAATATATGTCAAGTATATATGTAAAATTATGAAGGATAGTGATATTCTAAGCATTTTACATGAATTAACTAATTTCATCCTCACAAGTTTGAGTTAAGTAATAGTATTACTTAACTATTACTTAACATAATAATCTTTGTGTATGCAAGATTTCCGTCCCCACCAGGTATGGTGGCTTGCACCTGTAACCTGTAATCCCAGCTACTTGGGAGGCTGAGGCAGGAGGATACCTTGAGGCCAGAAGTTCAAGACCAGCCTGGGCAACATAGTGAGACTCCATCTCTTAAAAAATATTAAAAATAAAAGTAAAAGATTTCTCTTCCCAACAAGACGGTGACTGCTCAAAGGTAATAATGGAACTGCCTTTACTACTAGCACTAAATGAAACTGCCTTTATTACTAAAACAAATTGCTGGTACCATGTCTGGGCACAGCATAACATAGTTGTCACCAGCATGAGCTCTGGAGTCAGATCATCTGGATTCAAATCCAGTTTGCAGTTGTGTAGCCTTGGGCAAGCTATTCAACCTCTTAGTGTCTCTGTTTTCCCATCTGTTAAATGAGGATGAGTAAAATAATAAAGTGAAAGAACAAGACTTGGCAGTTATCTGTCCCTGTCAGTTTGACTCAGAGCTAACTTGTTCTGCTTCTGCTGTCTTTTTTTAAAAAATTCATATTATTATGTTTAATCTCTGAAGACTTTTCGTTCATGGTTGGTCACTGACAATGTACTCCAAGGAAGTAACCAGAACCACCCACTCTCAGGGAAGCATTTTCAACTGCCGCTTTGAGTACTGCTAAGCGAGTTTATCTGTCCTACAGTGTACTCTAAGCTAGCAATTCACAAGCTGAGATTTATGACTTGCTAAGTTCAAAGATACAAACAAAATATTTATTTTTGACATTTCTCTTGAGAAGTCACCTGAATCACTCACAACTTTCTCTTGGTATTTAAAAGGACGTAGTTTTCAGTAATCATATTGTTAAGGGATCCTTGGGGTGTTGCTTCACCAGCTGGAAACCTCTGTGGCTGGAGGCACCTTTGCCTGAGTTTTGCTCTGGCCCACTGGGCTCATTCTGCTCACTTGGCTGCACTAGGCTCATGCTACTGGTCTGGATCCCATGCATGCTAAGGCCAAGCCAGGCAAGGAGCACCAAAGGGTGTGTGAGCCAGTGTGGGGTCTGACCACTGCACACAGCCAGTCATGCTGGCTGCGTCAGGGTGGGCAGCTCCAGGTGCTAGCATGGGTGCAGTCCCCCTGCCAGGCTGCAGCTAGAACAGGTGTACCATAAGCAGCTTCCACAGCTGACACTGGGGAACGCGGTGGTGCCTAAAAGCTTGGAGACACCAGGAACTGCAGAGCCCTAAAGACAATGTCATAGCCCTGACTTGGGGAGCTCCGAGGTCTGGGCTCCCTGATGGGTTGCAGCTCTTCTCTCCTTCTCTCTTCTGATCACCCTCAATGTGGTAAGTAAGGAGTGTGTTTCAGCCCTGTTTGTGTTATAGCTCTTTTAGCCCCACCATTCAGGGGGTCTCAAGTTCTTGTCCTGTGTCCAGGAAGAATGAGGTATGCAGACAAGTGGAGGGTGGGCAAGATGAAGAGGAGCTTTATTGAGCAATAGAACAGCTCGGAGGAGACCCGAAGTGGGCAGCTCATCTCTGTAGCCAGGGTGTCCCAATGAGTGTTCAGCTCTTAGCAGAGAGGGTATCTCCTCTCTGCAGGCAGGGTGTCCTGACAAGCGTTCAACTCTCAGGAGAGGGGATAGCTCCTCTCTGCAGCTGGTGGTCCTGTCATCTCTCTAGTCTGGCTCAGTCCAGAGGTTTTATGGGCCCAGAGGGGAGGAAGTGCACACTGATTGGTCCATGGACAACCATGGACAGGCCTGGAAAAGGCACCACAAGTTTCTACTCTGGTCCATGGGACCAGCAGCTTGTCCCAGGCTTCAGGCCCTCCCCAGCTTGAAGGTGGGGCTTCACTGGGAACCCACCCCCTTCTGCCCAGGATCCTGTCTGCCTCTTGCTGCCATTCATGATGCCCAGGCTGTTTGTGCCAAGGGGCACCTGCAGGCCAGCACAGAGCTGCCCTCAGCCCCCCTCAGCCTCCCTCCTGTGATCATTGGCACCCAAAGTCCAGAGGGGCCCCAGGTGGCAGGGGGCTGGCATGTCAGCACTGCCCTGAGCATGTGCGCACCTGGCCAGGTTGCAGCAGTGCCCAGGCTCAGCCTCAACTTTGCTCCATGACCGAACTGGGTGCTGACAGGAGAGAGAAGCCAGACAGCGGAAGCAGGCACTTCTGAGCCTGCAGGGGTTTGGGGGGCCTTCCTGGGTCCCTGAGAGTGCAGGGTGCCTGGGTCCACAGCCAGGGCTTGAGTAGCTGCAGCTGCAGCTGAGCCTGGGAGGGCAGGACTCCTGCCTGCTCCTGGCTCCCAAGAGCACAGGGGTGCCTGGGTTGCAGCTGCAGCTTGGGAAGCTGCAGTTGTGCCTGGGAAACTCCCATCCTGCCAACTCAGAAAGGGCAGGGCTCCCACTTGTCTCCGGCTCCCACAGGCTCCATGGAGCACAAGCCCCGCCTGTGCCTCCTCTCCGTGTTTTCCCCACAGTGACTGCAGGCAAGGTGCAGGTGGAGCAGCAGCCACAGCCAACCTCGCACAAACAAACCCAACCCTCCCGGGGCCAGTCCTGTAACGGCCAGGTGCTTGTGGGCCCCTGGGATGTAGTGGGGAGCAAGGTTGAGGCCGCAGTGGAGGCTCCAGGTCTGGGAGCAGGTCCTGCCCAGCTGTGTGAGGGTGGGGGTGGCACAGTCGGCTGCCTCCGGGACATGGGGCACAGGGGACACAGGGCATAGGGAACCCACTCCTGCCACTGCTGCTCCCACAGCTGCTCCTGCCACCACCACCATGTGTGCCTCCCCACTGCAGCCGGCATGATGTCAGCAGCCGCTCTGGACAGTTGGTCACTGCCATCAATATGCCAACCTTCACAAATAAATGCAGGCTAATAGACATGCTGAATTAGATTTAACTAAGATAGTTACAGTAAATACACTTTGAGCCCACTACTTGCAAGGCAGTGCGTTAAGCATTCACATACATGCCTTCATTTGATCCTTACAAAAACCCTATAAGGTAAGTACTATATATATGGCTCCCATTTTATATAGATGAACAAAATAAGCACAAGAGGATTCTAGAGCTCAAGTTCTTAACCCTTTATTTTCTATAATCAGGGATCTTTTCCAACAACTCAGGCAAACCACCCACAAATATTGCTGAAATACTTGGTTTGTAGCCATGCATTGAATTCCTCTATTCATATATGAGAAATGTACCCCCAGTTACGTTTCCTGATATTCTGTGTCTTGAAATCCTTTCAGATAGTGCCGTTAATATATATTGAGCACTCTCCATGTGCTGATTAGTGCAAAAAAAGTTATTTTTAGCAAGAAGAGAACACTTTTTTCTGGGGGATCAGTTCATAGATGCAGCCACTACCTGCTGCCCTTCAGTGGGATCTGGGGGAGCCTGGCTGAAGTCCCTGGGGTGATGGGCTGAACAGGGTCTCCCTCCTAGTGATGTCTAAGATGCATCCTACAACATTTACTACAGGATCTCCCAAGGGGTGTAAGACCATTAGACTAGGCTGGGTGCTGTGGCTCATGCCTGTAATCCCAGCACTTTGCGGGGCGAGGAGAGTGGATCACCTGAGGTCAGGAGTTTGAGACCAGCCTGTCCTACATGGTGAAACCCCGTCTCTACTAAAAATACAAACATCAGCTGGGCATGGTGGTGGGCGCCTGTAATCTCATCTACTTTGGAGGCTGAGGCAGGAGAATTGCTTGAAACCAGGAGGCAGAGGTTGCAGTAAGCCAAGATCGCACTATTGCACTCCAGCCTGGCGGCAAGAGCAAAACTCTGTCTCAAAAAAACAAGAAACAAAAAACAAAAAAGCCACTAGACTAAATCACTGGGGGCAGGGGAAAATTTGGACCTCAATAGCCAGATTCAAATTGTTCACTGTTTCTGAAAAGTGGAATTCACCTGTGGACAATATTCTCCTTAGAAACTCTCCTTTTAGAAAAATCCTTTTATTTACTTATTTTTGTTTATTTTTTGAAACAGTCTTCCTCTGTCACCCAGGCTGGTGCCATCATGGTTCACTGCAGCCTTGACTTCCTGGGCTTAAGAGATCCTCCCCTCTCAGCCTTCCGAGTAGGTGGCTGTACAGGCATGCACCACCATGCCCAGGTAATTTTTTTATAAAGTTGTTTTGTAGAAATGGGGGGTCTCACTATGTTGCTGAGCTTGTCTCGAACTTCTGGGTTCATGTCCCGACCTGCAGGACAGTCGAACGGACCCTGGAAGGGGGAGTGGGAATGGAGGAGACAAGAAAACACGAGAAATGGAGACAAGACA
>NW_012119854.1:6624-7219 GCF_000951035.1 Colobus angolensis palliatus | reverse complement strand
GGTGTGGGGTGTGGGTCTGCCCCTAGTGGGGGATGTCTCCCAGTTAGGCTACTCAGGGGTCAGGGACCCACTTGAGCAGGCAGTCTGTCCGTTCTCAGATCCCAACCTCCATGCTGGGAGATTCACTGCTCTCTTCAAAGCTGTCAGACAGAGTCGTTTGCGTCTGCAGAGGTTTCTGCTGCTTTTTGTTGTTGTTGTTTGTTTGTTGTTGTTGTTTAGCTGTGCCCTGTCCCCAGAGGTGGAGTCTACAGAGACAGGCAGGCCTCCTTGAGCTGCTGTGGGCTCCACCCAGTTCGAGCTTCCCAGTGGCTTTGTTTACCTACTTAAGCCTCAGCAATAGTGGGCGCTCCTTCCCCAGCCTCTCTGCTGCCTTGCTGTTAGATCGCAGACTGCTGTGCTAGCAATGAGGGAGGCTCCGTGGGCATGGGACCCTCCCAGCCAGGTGTGGGATATAATCTCCTGCTGTGCCCGTTTGCTAAGACCCTTGGTAAAGTGCAGTTTTGGGGTGGGAGTTACCCGATTTTCCAGGTGTTTTGTGTCTCAGTTCCCCTGGCTAGGAAAAGGGATTCCCTTCCCCCTTGCGCTTCCCAGGTGA
>NW_012119854.1:0-1259 GCF_000951035.1 Colobus angolensis palliatus | reverse complement strand
TCGCATTCACCTTTTGGGAGAAAACAGTGTAACAATATGCTTTTTATTTTCACAAGTGTTATAAAGTAATACATACCCCACTTTTCTTTTCTTTTTTTTTTTTTTTTTTTTTTTTGGAGATGGAGTCTCACTCTGTCACCTAAGCTGGAGTGCAGTGGTGTAATCTCGGCTCACTGCAGCCTCTGCCTCCCGGGTTCAAGCAATTCTCCTGCCTCAGCTTCCCGAGTAGTTGGGACTACAGGTGCCTGCTGCCACACCCAGCTAATTTTTAATAGAGACGGAGTTTCACCATATTGCCTAGGCTGGTTGCGAACTCCTGAGCTCAGGCAATCCGCCTGCCTCGGCCTCCCAAAGTGCTAGGATTACAGGCATGAGCCACCGCGCCTGGCCCCATACCCACTTTTCTTGGAGAAAAGGGAATGTGGCCGGGCACAGTGGCTCATTCTTATAATCCCAGAAAGACAGGAGGATCACTAGAGACCAACACTTGGAAACCAGCCTGGGCAACATAGCGAGTCTCCGTCTCAACAAAAAAAATAAAAAATTAGCCAAGCAGGGTGGCGCTCACCTGTAGTTCCAGCTATTTGGGGGGCTGAGGGCAGGAGGATGATTTGAGCCCAGGAGTTCAAGGCTATGATCATGCCACTGCACTATAGCCTGAGCAACAGAGACCCTGTCTCTAAAAAAAAGAAAAAAGAAAAAAAAGGAATTCACCTGGAAATTAAATTCATATATTTTAGTTGAAAAGTTAAATAGTCATTCAACATTGATCCAACCAATATCGGTTGAGTGCCTTCTATCCCTTCTATGTGCTGGGCATTGTTCTAGATTCTGGGGTTATGGCAGTGACCAGAGCTAAGTCCCTGCAATCACAGAACTCACACTCTGCTAGGGGCCTCTGACAACAGTCAAGCCAACAAACAGATATATAATAAAATATCAAACATAGGCCAGGTGCAGTGGCTCACGCCTGTAACCCCAGCACTTTGGGAGGCCAAGGCAGGTGGATCACGAGGTCAAGAGATCAAGATCAGCCTGGCCAACCTGGTGAAACCCTGTGTCTACTAAAAACACAAAATTAGCCAGGCATGGTGGTGTATGCCTGTAGTCCCAGCTACTTGGGAGGCTGAGGCATGAGAATCATTTGAACCCGGGAGACAGAGATTGCAGTGAGTGGAGATTATGCCACTGCACTCCAGCCTGGGCGACAAGAGTGAAACTCCATTGCCAAAAAAAAAAAAAAATGTGCCTTACAGAGA
>NW_012119853.1:3106-4159 GCF_000951035.1 Colobus angolensis palliatus | reverse complement strand
CAAGACCAGCCTGGCCAACATGGTGAAACCCTGTCTCTACTAAAAATACAAAAATGAGCTGGGTGTGGTGGCAGGCGCCTGTAATCCCAGCTACTCTGGAGGCTGAGGCAGGAAAATCACCTGAACTCAGGAGGCAGAGGTTGCAGTGAGCTGAGACTGCACCACTGCACTCCAGTCTGGGCAACAGAGCGAGACTCCATCTCAAAAACAAACAAAAACAGTAGGGATTAACAAAATTGGTGAAAAATGAACATAACCTAAATATGACAATATATGGATAATAAAAATTAAATCAGCATAATGAGACTGAGGATTAAATATGGTTAGTATCCATTAAATCTCTGATAAGGATATAATCTTTTTTCTTTTTTTTTGAGACGAAGTCTCGCTCTGCCGCCCAGGCTGGAGTGCAATGACGCAATCTCAGCTCACTGCAACCTCTGCCTCCCGGGTTCAAGTGATTCTCCTGTCTCAGCTTTCTGAGTAGCTGGGATTACAGGCATGTGCCGCCACTCCTGGCTAATTTTTGCATTTTTAGTAGAGACGGGGTTTCACCATGTTGGCCAGGTTGGTCTCAAACTCCTCACCTAAGGTGATCCATTCAGCTTGGCCTCCTGGTGCTGGGATTACAGGCATGAGCCACCACACCTGGCCTAATCTTTGTTTTAATAAAAGAATGTTTTTTAACTTTTTATAAGAGTAGTAGATTTGTTAACAGAGCAAAAGTTGCAAAACAAATAGAAATAAAGTTTAAAAATAAAGCTGGGCAGAGTGGTATGTGCCTATAGTCCCAGCTACTCTGGAGGCTGAGGCTGGAGGATCGCTTGAGCCCAGGAGTTGGAGTCCAGCCTGGGCAGCACAGTGAGATCCCATCACTAAAAAATAAATAAAAATATACTACATTTGCCATGGCTTGTGCCTGTAATCCCAGCTACTTGGAAGGCAGAGGTGGGAAGACTGCTTCAGGCCAGGAGTTCAAGACCAGCCTGGGCAACATAGTGACATCCCATCAATAAAGACCCATCTATAAAACAACATTAAATCACCTAAAGA
>NW_012119853.1:0-1154 GCF_000951035.1 Colobus angolensis palliatus | reverse complement strand
TCTCTTTTCATTCTTTGTAGAGACAGGATCTCACTCTGTTGCCCAGGCTGGAGTGCAGTGGTACAATCAAAGCTCACTGCAGCCTCAAACTCCTGGGCTCAAGCAATCCCCCACCTCAGCCTCCTGAGTGGCTGGGACTACAGATGCGTGCCACCATGCCTGGCAAATATTTTACTTTTTTTGTAGAGATGGGGTTTTGTCATGTTGCTCAGGCTGGTCTTGAACTCCAGGACTCAAGTGATCCTCCTGCCTCAACCTCCTAAAGTGCTGGGATTACGAATGTGAGCTACCGTACCTGGCCTACAATGAACATTTTTATACTTAAACGCTTGACAAATATAGATGATTACTTGCTAAAGGCAAATTGTTAGGTTAAAAGGTATGTTAAGTATTTTAAGGCCCTTGAAATAGGAACATTTGAAAAAGTGGAAACACTTTTCCAGAAAGGTTTATCAATCTATAATCCCAGCACAGCACACGACAGTGCCTATCTTGGTATATTCCCACACATAATGAATATTAGAAACACATTAAAAGTAATTCTCAATTTGGTAGATGGACAATGGTATCTTTCTGTTGTCTTTAAATCACATTTATCTAATTACTGAAGAGGCTGGTGTTGTTAAAAAATAATGTTTTTACCATTGGTAATTTTATTAGTATTTGATATGTCTTCTGTACCCTTTTCTGTTGAAATTCAAGAGCTTTTCCTATTGATTTATTAAAAAATGATTTATATATTAGGGCCATTATTATACTTGTAACTACTTTATCCTAGTTTGCCATCTGTCTTTTATTTATGGCGTGTGTGAATATATATATTTTTTGAGACAGAGTCTCCCTCTGTCATCCAGGCTGGAGTGCAGTGGTGTGATCTCTGCTCACTGCAACCTCCGTCTCTCAGGTTCAAGCGATTCTTGTGCCTCAGCCTCCCACATGTAGGATTACAGACATGCACCACCAAGTCTGGCTAATTTTGTATTTTTAGTAGAGACAGGGTTTCACCCCGTTGGCTAGGCTGGTCTCGAACTCCCAAACTCAGGTGATCTGCCCGCCTCGGCCTCCCAAAGTGCTGGGATTACAGGCGTGAGCCACCATGCCCAGCCTAGAGGAGATTGTTATAATCCTAATGTTTTCCTTATAGGTACTGAAGC
>NW_012119852.1:7109-7539 GCF_000951035.1 Colobus angolensis palliatus | reverse complement strand
CAGATCACAAGGTCAGGAGATTGAGACCATCCTGGCTAACACGGTGAAACCCCATCTCTACTAAAAATACAAAAAATTGGCCAGGCATGGTGGCGGGCGCCTGTAGTCCCAGCTACTGGGGAAGCTGAGGCAGGAGAATTGCTTGAACCTGGGAGGTGAAGGTTGCAGTGAAGCGAGATCACGCCACTGCACTCCAGCCTGGGTAACACAGTGAGACTGCATCTAAAAAAAAAAAGGAAAGGGGCCTGGCGCGGTGGCTCACGCCTGTAATCCCAGCACTTTGGGAGACCGAGGTGTGCAGATCACGAGGTCGGGAGATTGAGAACATCCTGGCTAACACGGTGAAACCCCATCTCTACTAAAAATAGAAAAAATTAGCCGGGCGCGGTGGCGGGTGCCTGTAGTCCCAGCTACTTGGGAGGCTGAAGCA
>NW_012119852.1:0-1613 GCF_000951035.1 Colobus angolensis palliatus | reverse complement strand
CGCGGTGGCTCAAGCCTGTAATCCCAGCACTTTGGGAGGCCGAGACGGGTGGATCACGAGGTCAGGAGATCGAGACCATCCTGGTCTACACGGTGAAACCCCGTCTCTACTAAAAAATAAAAAAAGCTAGCCGGGCGAGATGGCGGGCGCCTGTAGTCCCAGCTACTTGGGAGGCTGAGGCAGGAGGATCACTTGAGCCGACAAGTTCAAGGCTGCAGTGATCTGTGATGACACCACCACACTCCAGCCTTGGTGACAGAGCAAGACCTTGTCCTTAATTAAAAAATAATAATAAAATAAATTTTTAAAAAAGTAAAAATCAGCGAGGCTCAGTGGCTCGCACCTGTAATCCCAGCACTTTGGGAGGCTAAGGTGGGTGGATCACTTGAGGTCAGGAGTTCGAGAGTAGCCTGGCCAACATGGTGAAACCCCATCTCTACTAAAAGTACAGAAAAATTAGCTGGATGTGGTAGCACATGCCTGTAATCTCAGCTACTTGGGAGGCTGAGGCAGGAGAATCGCTTGAGCCCAGGAGGTGGAGGTTGCAGTGAGCCGAGATTGTGCCATTGCACTCCGGCCTGGGCAACAAGAGTGAAACTCCATCTCAATAAATAAATAAATAGGAAAAAATCATAACTGCATGAATGAGCTGTAGTACTTACTGTAGTACTATAATAATTTTGTAGCCATCTTCTGTTGCTATTGTGGTGAGATCAAGGGTTGTGTATGGCCACCTGAAATGTCATGTGACACTAGTCATGCCTGTATGGACATTTTGTCTCCAGTAAATTGAATATGACAGTAAAAAGTGATCTCTCCTGGTTCTCAAAAATATATGCTACTCACAGCACTTAGAGGCACTTCATATGGGTCCCATGGAGTTATTAAAGGTTTACAGTAAACATGCTATACTTGCTGTACTGTAAACCTTTAATAACTCCATGGGATCCATATGAAGTGCCACCAATGATGCTATAAGTGCTCCCAAGAAGCAGAGAAAAGTCGTAATATTATGAGAAAAAGTTAAGTTGTTTAACATGTACTGTAGATTGAGGTCTGCAGCTGCGGTTGCCTGACATTTCAGACAGACGATTCATCTTGTAAACAGGTGATGTAAACTTAACGGTATTGATAGAGTACAGTACTGTAAATGTATTTTCTCTTCCATATCTGGTTTTTTTTTTTTTTTTTTTTTTTTTTGAGACAGGGTCTACCAGTCTCCCAGGCTGGAGTGCAGTGGCACAGTTATAGCTCACTGCAGCCTCAAACTCCTGCACTCAAGCGATCCTCCCACCTCATCCTCCCAAGTAGCTGGGACTACTAGCACATAACACCATACCTGGCTAATTTTTTAAATTTTTGTAGAGATAAAGTCTCACTTTGTTGCCCAAGCTGGTCTTCAATTCCTGACGTCAAGTGATCCTCCTGCCTCAGGTTCCCAAAGTTCTGGGGGGTTACAAGTGTGAGTCACCATGCCTGGCCTTTATGATTTTCTTAATAACATTTTCTTTTTTTTTTTTTTTTTTTGAGACGGAGTTTTGCTCTTGTTGCCCAGGCTGGAGTGCAATGGCACGATCTCGGCTCACCGCAACCTCTACCTCCTAGGTTCAAGC
>NW_012119851.1:6665-8090 GCF_000951035.1 Colobus angolensis palliatus | reverse complement strand
AAGTTACACGTTTTAGCACTGATATAAATATGATTTTGAGTGTTCTTGGATTTTTGAATGGAGATGTCAAATAATTGAGTCATAAACTGCTACATGAACTGTATTTTAAACACAAATATTCAGTAATACTTTCATAATAATAAAACTGTAGTTGCTTTCCAACATTGATGTTCACAAAAATCTTCTGGAGAAATTGTAAAAACATATTACTGGACACCAACTCAAGTTTCTTTGTCAGTAGGTGCAGGAGGAAGAATTTCATTTCTGGCAAACTTCCAGGTAAAACTCTCATTTCAATGACAAAAGAAAGGCTATTGGATCTCCATCACTGAATTAATGAATAAGGACATGTCTGTTAGTGCTCTTGAATAAGAAAAGTCTTCCTGCCAATGAGCAGTCTCTGAGTGTCACTGTGGGTTCATGTATTTTGGAGCAGAGCTCCCTCCTTTTATTACTCTAGGCAGACAGAGGAGAGAAAGCACAAACTTGGAAGAGTCACACTAGAGACATGGACACACCCTGAGAGAGACTAGATGAAGCAATGAATCCCTGGACAGGAGAATGGGGCAAGGAGAATCACTCCTCCTCAGGGTGTTGACCGTTGCCATCCTCTCACTTTCTCTCCTGATTCTAAGAGCTGAGGCCCTCTTCATGCATAAAGAGGTGTTTAAAGTTGCACTTACCCCTGGGTTTAAATCGCTGGGAATATGCCACTACTCGTAACCAGTGTACAGTGAAGATAAGATACAGTATCTGGTTGAGTCCATGTAACGAGGAGGTCAGCTTTGTTCCCAAGGATGGTGCCTAAGAAGCAATCACGGACCCCAGAAGATCAAGTGCTTCACCCCTAGGGACCTCAACCCCACATTTTTTTCTGGAAAGCCTGAGGACTGAAGAATGAAACGAGTGTGTTCTCCCTCCTGCCACACGATCTGGTTTATGGCAAATCTAACCCCATTCTTTTGAGCATTTTATTCCCTCCCCAGCGAAAGGATTGCTATTACTTTGTAGGTGAGCAGCAGGCCCTCCTTCCTCCAACAGAGAGCCCGATGGGAATCCACAGCGCTGTGTCTGGGGAGGGTTCTCTAGCTGCCTCCAGGTACAGGGGTCTCTCACTGACTCAGTTCTGGGAACTACCTTCAGTAGCTGCAGTGGGGGACCAGGGATGGGGGTTCTAACACACAGGGCAGTACTGCCAAGCTGAGAGGCTGCCTCTTCCTTGCACGAAGAAGACATCAGTAGTAAGGAATATCTCCAGTGGTATTCCACTGCAGATTTCAAGGATAAAAATCATAATTTTACCATTATATTATGGAATTTATCCAAGCGTCAAAAATAACAAATTAAGAAAACATGCACCTCATAATCAGAAATAGAAAAGGCGCTATGACTCAACAAGTTAGTGTGAACATCATGGAAAGGAAA
>NW_012119851.1:0-345 GCF_000951035.1 Colobus angolensis palliatus | reverse complement strand
CCACCCAACTCTTCTGCTTTTTCCAGTGCAGGAGGAGGGGACATTTACTTCCAGATGGTGGGGCTGGCTGAGTGAGCACAGACTTCAGGCAGGACCCTGGAAGGGAACATGGGGCACACAGCTCCTGGCACAGAGCCTGGCACAGGAAGGCACAGCCACTCTTTTATGATGATGACTGATGGGCATTGGCGCATCCCTACTTTGACACCCCTGCTTTCTGAAAAAAGAAAAGCCCCTGCAGGGCAATGGGCCAGCAGGGAGAGAGACATAGACCTGTGAGCACAGGGCAGGGTCCACCTGCAGTTGGCAAGAGCAGGGAGGAAGGCCTGCAGGGGCCCCAGGAGC
>NW_012119850.1:8330-8905 GCF_000951035.1 Colobus angolensis palliatus | reverse complement strand
AGAGGTGTGTAGTAGCTACAGAGGCTATAGATGACACTCATCTGTTTGCACTGCTTTTTGGTACCCTGCAGGTTCCAGTAACACAATTATAATTCACAGATTTTGGGCACTATCTGTTATCTCTTGTTATTTTATTTTGGTTTTTAACCAGTAAATCTCCATCATGTCAAAACAAGGGTAAAAACAAAAATAGTTTTTGAATATCACACTTTTAAGGCACAGTGAAGCATGGATTGTATTGCAATCAAATGAGATGACAGGCTGAGTATGGTGACTTACACCTGTAATCCCAGCACTTTGGGAGGCTGAGGGAGGATGACCACTTGAGGCCAGCAGTTCAAGTCCAGCCTGGGCTGTTGCCGAGACAGCAAGATGCTGTCTCTACAAAAAACAAACAAAAAAAGAAAAATTTAAAAACCTTGATGATTTGAGTTGAGATGGCAATAAATGTGATAAAAACAATAAATGAGGCCGGGCGCAGTGGCTCAAGCCTGTAATCCTAGCACTTTGGGAGGCCGAGACGGGCGGATCATGAGGTCAGGAGATCGAGACCATCCTGGCTAACACGGTGAAAC
>NW_012119850.1:0-1605 GCF_000951035.1 Colobus angolensis palliatus | reverse complement strand
GCCTCAGCCTTCCAAAGTGCTGGGATTACAGGCATAAGCCACCACGCCCAGCAGTCCTAGCACTTTGGGAGGCTGAAGTGGGCGGATTGCTTGAACTCAGGAGTTCAAGACCAGCCTGGGCAACATGAGAAACCCCATCTCTACAAAAATATACAAAACTTAGACGGGTGTGGTGGCATGTGACTGTAGATCCAGCTACTCGGGAGGCTGAGGTAGGTAGATCAATTGAGCCCAGGAATTCGAGGCTGCAGTGTGTCATGATCGCATCATGGCACTCCAGCCTGGGTGACAGAGTGAGACCTTGTCTCAAAAAGAAAAAAGAGAAGTTACCATTGAACATATTAGATGTGTTTTCAGTGGATGCTATGGGAATATCTTTTGTCTTTGACGAAGTAATTTCAGCCCTCCTAAGACTGCACCTTAGAATTTGATATTTGTGATCCTTAAGGCAATTAAGTAGAGAAAACTCACTCTCTGGTCTTGGTTAGTATTTGTAGTGACAGGCAGTTGCCCATCAAATAACTTCAGTGGGTGTCTGCATTTTACAGCAGAGGATAAGGAAATTCCTTAGCACACAAGAATGAGGAGGGAGGGTAGCCTCCAGAGTGTGCTGCTTCAGGAGCTTCACAATGTCATCCAGAACCCAAGGACTTTCCATCTCTTCTGCTCTGCTATCCACAGTGTTGGCTTCACCTACAAGGCTGGTTGCATTTGTGGTCGTGAAAATGACTGTAGTAGCAATTGGAGTTATGTGCTTCCTTGCTGTTATCCAGTGGGAAAGAAGGAAGAAAATCCTTTTCAGAACTATGACCTAAAAATCCTTGCTTTTAGCCTGACTGAGTCATTTTAGCCTGACTGTGTGAGGACACAAAGCAAACCTCGAACTAAGAAGATACTAGGGGAATACCATGTGCTGATTGGTTTAAATCTGGGTTATTAAACTAATCACTGAGGTCTGGGTTGGGAGTGGAGGCAGTATTATCACAGTGGGCTCAGACTTTATTAGTTGAGCATGCAGTTTGTTTCCCCTGAATCAGTTGCACTCTAGGAGAGAGTAGATTGCTGAATAAAATTGGAGCCTTGGTAGGAAGAAAGGATGTAATGGATGCTGAGTATGCAGTAAGGAGTTACTCACTACAGAGACTGAAGGGCAAAATACAATTGGCATATCGAATGGCCCATGTTAAAATTTTCTTTTAAAATACAGTTTTTATTAGGCCAGGCATGGTGGATCATGCCTGTAATCCTAGCACTTTGAGAGGCTGAGGCAGGCAGATCACCTGAGGTCGGGAGTTCGAGACCAGCCTGACCAACATGGAGATACCCCTCTTCTAAAAATACAAAATTAGCCAGGTGTGGTGGGGGGTGCCTGTAATCCCAGCTACGCAGGAGGCTGAGGCAGGAGAATCGCTTGAACTGGGAGACAGAGGTTGCAGTGAGCCAAGATCATGCCATTGCACTCCAGCCTGGGCAACAAGAGTGAAACTCCATCTCAAAAAAAAAAAAAAAAAAAATACAGTTTTTATTATACTGCATCCAAGGCAAACTCGGGGATGAAGAATATCCTTTAAAACTTTGATTCTTGTAAGACCCAAATAACAATTT
>NW_012119849.1:6198-6789 GCF_000951035.1 Colobus angolensis palliatus | reverse complement strand
CCCCCACCACAAAAGATGATATGGTCCCAAACGTCAGAAGGACTGAGGCTGGTCAGGCACGGTGGCTCACGCCTGGAATCCCAGCACTTCGGGAGGCCAAGGCAGGGTATCACCTGAGGTCAGGAGTTCGAAACCAGCCTGGCCAACATGGGGAAAATATGTTTTTCCATCTCCACTAAAAATACAAAAAACTTAGCCAGGCGTGGTGGCGGGCGCCTGTAATCCCAGCTACTCAGGAGGCTGAGGCAAGAGGATTGCTTAAACCCCGGAGGTGGAGGTTGCAGTGAGCTGAGATCGCGCCAGTGCACGCCTGCCTAGGCGACAGAGCGACTCTCCGACTGAAAACACAACAGCAACAAAAACCCCGAGTTCCAGGCCCTGCCGTGCCAGGAGGTCACCGCGCTCGTTACAGCTCCTCCCCGTTCTGCTCTCAGCACAAGGACTGACCAGCATCAGTGTTAAAACATAAATCACAAGACTCACAGGACATGCTCCCTCTGGCAATGGGAAACCAGATACTCAACAGGACCCAAGGCCAGGCGGGGCCTGGCGAAGACTGAGTCACACAAAGACTGACTGAAGAGGCCAGGC
>NW_012119849.1:0-718 GCF_000951035.1 Colobus angolensis palliatus | reverse complement strand
AAAAAAAAAAAACCAGGGGCTTCAGTATCTTTGGGGCTCCTCGGCACAAGGTCAGACCTAGTTCCTGCTCACCCTACCAAGTCAGGGCTAGGAAATCGTAGCTGGCTTCCAGGGACAAAACGGAGGCTGGGTGCCGAGGCTCATGCCTATAATCCGAACACTGGGAGGCTGAGCTGGGAGGATCACTTGAAGCCAGGTGGTCGGGATCAGCCTAGGCAAAATGATGAGGCCTCATCTCTACAAAAAATTTAAAAATACTTTGAGTGAGGCCTGGCGCGGTGGCTCACGCCTATAATTCCAGCACTTTGGGAGGCCGAGGAGGGCGGATCCCGAGGTCAGGAGATCGAGACCATCCTGGCTAACATGGTGAAACCCCGTCTCTGCTAAAAATATAAAAAATTAGCTGGGCGCCGTGGCTCACGCCTGTAATCCCAGCACTTTGGGAGGCCGAGGCAGGTGGATCATGAGGTCAGGAGTTCAAGACGAGCCTGGCCAAGATGGTGAAACCCCGTCTCTACTAAAAATACAAAAAATTAGCCGGGCGCGGTGGCAGGCTATAATCCCAGCTACTCGGGAGGCTGAGGCAGGAGAATCACTTGAACTTGGAGGGCGGAGGTTTCTGTGAGCCAAGATCACGCCACTGCACTCCAGCCTGGGCTACAGAGTGAGACTCCGTCTCAAAAAAATAAAAAAAAATTAGCTGGGCGTGGTGACAGGC
>NW_012119848.1:2345-3095 GCF_000951035.1 Colobus angolensis palliatus | reverse complement strand
CTACTTAGAGGCTGAGGTATGAGAATCATTTGAACCAGAGAGGCAGAGGTTACAGTGAGCCGAGATTGTGCCACTGCACTCCAGCCTGGGTGACAAGAGTCTCCCAGACTCTCAAAAAGAAAAAAAAAAAAGAAACTGAACAAAATCCATGAAATAACTTCTTTCAATCATTGAAAAACAGGAGTGACTTAACATGACTCCTGAGAGAAGATGAACAAATGAAAGGAGCCCTGTGTTTGCTTTGGTTTTCTTCCTAGAGTTATATTCCAGATCATGGTTTGGGGTGAGGCATACTAAGCAGAATATAGTACTCTTGCAGAACTGAGGATTTGGAGATTGGAGTTCAGGGATTCAGCCAGAAGTTGCGTGGCAAAGTTCCAGAAAGGAAGACACTATACAGAAAATAAACTCCAGAAATCTGCATGGGATGTTTTGGAGTTGTTGCTGAGTCCTAGGTCACACATACATGGGATCAAACCCTGTGAGACTGGGCAAAGAACAGCTGGAAAGTTGCAAGCTGAACAATTCCCAGAGTTGACATAGACCAGGAGACATTGCAGTCATTTAGAGTGGTAAGAACTCATTGAAAACCCAGTCAAGGCTGGGCATGGTAGCTCACACCTATAATCCTAGTACTTTGGGAAGCCAAGGATCAAGGATCACTTGATACCAGCCTGGGCAACATAGTAAGACCCTGTCTCAAAAGAAGAAAAAGAAGAAGAAGAAGGAGAAGGAGAAGGAGAAGGAGGG
>NW_012119848.1:0-1235 GCF_000951035.1 Colobus angolensis palliatus | reverse complement strand
TTTTTGTATTTTTAGTAGAGACAGGGTTTCACCATGTTAGCCAGGATGGTCTCGATCTCCTGGCCTCGTGATCTACCCACCGTGACCTCCCAAAGTGCTGGGATTACAGGCGTAAGCCACTGCACCCAGGTAGAAAATCTTAAGAGTACACAAGAAAAAAAGACATGTTACATACAGATAAATTATGACAAAAATTCATAGATTTCTGATCAAAAACTATGCAAGTCAGAAGACAATGGAACCTCTGTAAAGTACGGGAAAAAAAACTGTCAACCTAGCATTCTACATCCAGCAAAAATATCCTTTAAACAAAACAAAACAAAAGAAAAAGAAATAAAAACTCTTTCAGGCAAACAAAAGCTGAGAGAATTTGTCACCAGCAGACCTGTACTACAGGAAATAGTAAAGGAAATTTTTCAAGTGAAAGATAAATGATACTGGGTGGAAACGTGAATCAACACAAAGGACTAAAGAGTGCCAAAGATGGGAAACATGTCAATAGATGTAAAAGGTTTTCCCCTCATTTTTCAACTTCTTAAAAATATACCTATTTAAAGCAAAAATAATATCAGTGTATGGGGGTTTATAAGGTACATAAAAGCAAAATATATTACAACAATATCACACAACATAGAATGGGGAATGGAAGTATTTCTAAATTTCTTATATTATCTGTTGTTTATTTTTGTTGTGTCAATTAAGCTTAGCTACATTTCTTGAAATTCCTTTCTCTGTATAGTTTTGATTTAGCGTGGATCACTAGAGACATTTACACAACATTTGCAAGGTAGAGCAAAGCAGTAGCTGCTTACGTTTTGATTTTGTTCTTGTTTTTTTTTTTGTCTCAGAAAGCTGGGGCAGGGACACCAGGTGCTGTTGCAGCTCACATATACTGTCACTTAACTGCTGGGTCACCTCATTGTCATGAGGCAGCAGCTGGGCCCACAGCTCTCCCAGTTCACACTAGGTCATCCTTCAGTGTCCCTGACTCCTGACCCAAGTGTGTGTTTAGCTTCATGTTTTCATGTTGAAAAGCCTCACCCTCTCTTATAGGTTATATCATTGAAGTTTGCCTCATGGAAGAGGTGAGAGATCGCACACAAGTTCTAGTCTGTTGTGGCTCTTTTCCTGTTCTTTCCCAATTTAAATACATCTCCCCTTCCCAGTTACCTCCTATGCACTGTCAGTATAGCAGCACCAGACACACAAAAAATAGCCTTTTTTTTTTTTTTTTT
>NW_012119847.1:3050-3385 GCF_000951035.1 Colobus angolensis palliatus | reverse complement strand
TGCTTTTGGTGTTTTAGTCATGAAGTCCTTGCCCATGCCTATGTCCTGAATGGCATTGCCTAGGTTTTCTTCTAGGGTTTTTATGGTTTTAGGTCGAACATTTAAGTCTTTAATCCATCTTGAATTAATTTTTGTATAAGGTGTAAGGAAGGATCCAGTTTCAGCTTTCTACATATGGCTAGCCAGTTTTCCCAGTACCATTTATTAAATAGGGAATCCATTCCCCATTTCTTGTTTTTTTCAGCTTTGTCAAAGATCAGATGGTTGTAAATATGTGGTGTTATTTCTTAGGTCTCTGTTCTGTTCCGTTGGTCTATATATCTTTTTTGGTACCA
>NW_012119847.1:0-2560 GCF_000951035.1 Colobus angolensis palliatus | reverse complement strand
TCAGCTTTGTCAAAGATCAGATGGTTGTAAATATGTGGTGTTATTTCTTAGGTCTCTGTTCTGTTCCGTTGGTCTATATATCTTTTTTGGTACCAGTACCATGCTGTTTTGGTTACTGTAGCCTTGTAGTATAGTTTGAAGTTAGGTAGCTTGATGCCTCCAGCTTTGTTCTTTTTGCTTACGATTGTCTTGGCATGGCGGGCTGTTTTTTGGCTCCATATGAAGTTTAAAGTAGTTTTGTCGAATTCTGTGAAGAAACTCATTGGTAGCTTGATGGGGATGGCTCGAATCTATAAATTACCTTGGGCAGTATGGCCATTTTCATATTGATTCTTCCTATCCTTGAGGATGGAATGTGCTTCCATTTGTTTGTTTTCTCTTTTATTTCGTTGAACAGTGCTTTGTAGTTCTCCTTGAAGAGGTCCTTCACATCCTTTGTAAGTTGGATTCCTACGTATTTTCTTCTCTTTGTAACAATTGTGAATGGGAGTTCACTCATGATTTGGCTCTCTGTTGATCTGTTATTGGTGTATAAGAATGCTTGTAATTTTTGCACATTGATTTTGTATCCTGAGACTTTGCTGAAGTTGCTTATCAGCTTAAGGAGATTTGGGGCTGAAATGATGGGGTTTTCTAAATATACAATCATGTCATCTGCAAACAGGGACAATTTGACTGCCTCTTTTCCTAATTGAATATCATTTATTTCTTTCTCTTGCTTGATTGCCCTGGCCAGAACTTCCAACACTATATTGAATAGGAGTGCTGAGAGAGGGCATCCCTGTCTTGTGCTAGTTTTCACAGGGAATGCTTTCAGTTTTTGCCCATTCAGTATGAGACTGGCTGTGGGTTTGTCATAAATAGCTCTTATTATATTAAGAGACATTCAATCAATAACTAGTTTATTGAGAGTTTTTAGCATGAAGGGCTACTGAATTTTGTCTAAGGCCTTTTCTGCATCTATTGAGATAATCACGTGGTTTTTTCTTTGTTTCTGTTTATGTGATGGATTATGTTTATTGATTTGTGTATGTTGAACCATCCTTGCATTCCAGGGCTGAAGCCAACTTGATTGTGGTGGATTAGCTTTTTGTTGTGCTGCTGGAATCATTTTGCCAGTATTTTATTGAGAATTTTTGCATCGGTGTTCATCAGGTGTATTTGTCTGAAATTCTCTTTTTTTGTTGTGTCTCTGCCAGGCTTTGGTATCATGATGATATTGGCCTCATAAAATGCGTTAGCGAGGATTCCCTCTTTTTCTATTGATTAGACTACTTTCAGAAGGAATGGTACCAGCTCCTGTTTGTACCTCTGGTGGAATTCTGCTGTGAATCCATCTGATACTTGACTTTTTTTGGTTGGTAGTCTATTAATTATTGCCTCAATTTCAGAGTCTGTTAGTGGTCTGTTCAGAGATTCACCTTCTTCCTGGTTTAATCTTGGGAGGGTGTATGTGTCCAGGAATTTATCCATTTCTTCTAGATTTTCTAGTTTATTTGCATAGAAGTGTTCTGTTATAGTAGTTTGTATTTCTGTGGGATTGGTGGTGATATCCCCTTTATCATTTTTTTATTGTGTCTATTTGAATCTTCTCTCTTTTCTTCTTTATTGGTCTTGCTAGTGGTCTATCAATTTCGTTGGTTCTTTCAAAAAACCAGCTCCTGGATTCATTGATTTTTTGAAGGGCTTTTTGTGTCTCTATCTCCTTCATTCTGCTCTGATCTTAGTTATTTCTTGCCTTCTGCTAGCTTTTGAATATGTTTGCTCTTGCTTCTCTAGTTCTTTTAATTGTGATGTTAGAGTATCAATTTTAGATCTTTCTTGCTTTCTCTTGTGGGTATTTGGTGCTATAAATTTCCCCTACACACTGCTTTAAATGTGTTTCAGAGATTCTGGTACATTGTGTCTTTGTTCTCATTGGTTTCAAAGAACATCTTTACTTCTGCCTTCATTTCATTATTTACCCAGTAGTCATTCAGGAGCAGGTTGTTCAGTTTCCATGTAGTTGTGTGGTTTCGTGTCAGTTTCTTAATCCTGAGTTCTCATTTGATTTCTCCATGGTCTGAGAGACACTTTATTGTGATTTCTGTTCTTTTACATTTGCTAAGGAGTGCTTTACTTCCAACTATGTGGTCAATTTTGGAATAAGTACAATGTGGTGCTGAGAAGAATGTCAATTCTGTCAATTTGGGGTGGAGAGTTCCATAGATGCCTATTAGGTCTGCTTGCTGCAGAGCTGATTTCAAGTCCTGGATATCCTTGTTAACCTTCTGTCTCATTGATCTGTCTAGTATTGAGAGTGGGGTGTTAAAGTCTCCCATTATTATTGTGTGGGAATTTAAGTCTCTTTTTCGGTCTCTCAGGAGTTGTTTTATGAATCTGCATGCTCCTGTATTGGGTGCATATATATTTTAAATAGTTAGCTCTTCTTGTTGAATTGATCCCTTTACCATTATGTAATAGCCTACTTTGTCTCTTTTGATCTTTGTTGGTTTAAACTCTGTTTTATCAGAGACTAGGATTGCAACCCCTGCTGTTTTTTACTTTTATTTTTATTTTT
>NW_012119846.1:6299-6874 GCF_000951035.1 Colobus angolensis palliatus | reverse complement strand
CTGGAGTGCAATGGCACAATCTTGGCTCACTGCAGCCTCCACTTCTTGGGTTCAAGCGATTCTCCTGCCTCAGTCTCTCAAGCAGCTGGGACTATAGGCATGCGTCACCATGCCTAGCTAACTTTTGTATTTTTAGTAGAGATGAGGTTTCACTCTGTTGGCCAGGCTTGTCTTGAACACCTGGCCTCAAGTGATCCACCTGCCTCGGCCTCCCAGAGTGTTAGGATTACAGGTGTGAGCCATCATGCTGGCCCTTAAGTGTATATTTCTTTGTGCAAATATCTACTAAAGCTTGCCAAGTAAAGATTCCATTGAATTTGTTTAAGATTATTAATGTAACATTCATAATTATTATAATATCTGTATGCAAATAAGCTCCAAAATATTTAGCACAATTAGAGACAGGTGAATTTCTTTAGTAAATAATTGCTTGTCTTCTATTTGGTATGTGGTAAGGGGGCAAACAACGGCCTTGTAAGTTTTTTTTTTTTTTTTTTTTTTGAGACAGAGTCTCACTCTGTCTCCCAGGTTGGAGTGCAGTGGCCCAATCTCAACTCGCTGCAACCTCTGCCTCC
>NW_012119846.1:0-639 GCF_000951035.1 Colobus angolensis palliatus | reverse complement strand
TGTCGCTCAGGCTGGAGTGCAGTTGTGCGATCTCGGCTCACTGCAAGCTCCGCCTCCCGGGTTCACCCCATTCTCCTGACTCAGCCTCCTGAGTAGCTGGGACTACAGGTGTGCACCACAATGCCGGGCTAATTTTTTGTATTTTTTGTAGAGATGGGGTCTTGCTATGTTGTCCATTCTGGTCTGGAACCCCTGGGCTCAAGCAATCCACCTGTCTTGATCTTCCAAAATGCTGGGCTTATAGACATGAGCCACCGTGCCTGGCCAGCAGACTTTATTTGGATTTCACTAGTTTTCCATTAATGTCCTCTTTTTGTTCCAGGACCCAACCCAAAGCGTCATGCTGTATATAGTAGTCATATTTCCCCTGGTCTGTGACAGTTTCTCAGTCTTTCCTTGTTCTTCATGGTCTTGACAGTTTTGAGGAGCGCTGGACAGATATTCTGTAGAATGTTCCCCAGTCTGGGTTTGTCTGGTGTTTTTCTCATGATTAGACTGGAGTTATGAGATTTTGGAAAGAAGACCACAGTGCCCTACTGATCATATTTTATCAAGGCATACATAACATTCTCATGGCATCATTGAGGATGTTAACTTTGATTACTTGAATAAGTAATCAGGTGCAGTGGCTCACGCCTG
>NW_012119845.1:2809-3900 GCF_000951035.1 Colobus angolensis palliatus | reverse complement strand
ACAAAAATTGTGTTTAAATAAGAACTGCCAATCTCTCAAACTATACGTTCCTAGATGACTACTAGCAATCATAATGGGCTTAGATTTTTTTTTGTTTTTTAGAGAGAGCTTTTGTCTGGACTCTGGACTCTGATTCCTGCCTCCATCCATACTGAATATCATTGCCAGGAAAACACACTGAATTTCTTAAGGCATTTCCTCACACATTGTAATCTGCCCCACTGTTTTCTATCACATGTAATCTAACTTTATCAGCTGGTCTTTTAAAGTTCTCCATGCTGTGGACCCACTTTCCTAATAGCTCTGCCCTTCCTAGTCATTATTCAGACCAGATTCCTTGTGACCCACTGCTTGATTGAAGTGCTAAGCTTTCTGTGCTCTACATGTTCAAATCCCAATGTCACTGAAGTCCTGATTAACATTCACCGCCTCCACCATTCTAATACTTTGCTATTTTATAGCTCTCGATTACTAAATTACACAAAGGTTTGCCTTGCAGATTGTCAGTTACTCTTCCTGCTTCTCGCTCTACTAGAGAATGTGCTGCTTGAGAAAATCTGTGATGTAATACGCCCATGTCTCTCAAAATGCCCTGAATAGAATGTCTGTGCTATCCACTCAAAGCCATTCCTGTGGGAGCTAATTAGAAACGAACATGACTATGTTTCTTAGACAAGTTCTTCATTAATAAGTATACAAATATAAATGATGAGTTAAGGGAAATGTGACTTTATTCACTTTAAAACATTAATGTTTATTCTTAGAAAAAGTGTTTGGGATATAACATTTGACTCTTGGATATGTTTCCTTAATAATATTTTTTTTCCTAATTTTCTTCCACACAGTTCCATCCTAATTAATGTGAAGGGAAGGAAAGATTTTCTGTTATAATTTTGGGTTGACATAACAAGTGAGAATAGTGTGTAGTCTCTTGAATATAGACAGATATACACATATACACTGAATTCAGTTAACATATTTTAATTATTAATGGATCACACTGCATTATAACTAGCATACCATTTTATCACACTCATCAAACATTTTTCTTCATAAATAATTCTTACATGTAGGATATGCAGGCACATAAT
>NW_012119845.1:0-294 GCF_000951035.1 Colobus angolensis palliatus | reverse complement strand
ATATTTTCTTCTTTATTAGTGTACCTAGCAGCATATCTATCTTTCTAATTTTTTCAAGAAAAAACAACTTTTGGATTCATTGATCTTTTGAATTTTTTTGTGTGTGTATGTGTGTGTGTGTGTGTCTTGATTACTTTCAGTTCAACTCTGATTTGGATTATTTTTTGTCTTCTGTTAGCTTTGGGGTTGATTTTCCTTGCTTCTTTAATTCTTTCAGTTTTGATGTTAGGTTGTTAATTTGAGATCTTTTTAACTTTTTGATGTGGTCATTTAATGCTATGAATTTCCCTCTTA
>NW_012119844.1:1033472-1035886 GCF_000951035.1 Colobus angolensis palliatus | reverse complement strand
TTGTGTAAGAAGAATAAAAAAGAATGAACACATTCTCTTCAATACTCTCAGCAGAGTAGAGGTTCCCATTTTATGGACTGTGACAAGTATATGAGGTTATCTATCCATGGTCTTAGAAAAACAAATCAACACACACACACACCATTTTCAGGCAAAATTCAGCTACAACTTATCAGTTTCCTGCCTACTCCAATAGGCATAAAGGTATATAAGAACATAATCATGAATTAGTTTAAACGTTTTTGAACACTTTATATCCTAGTTTGGGTTCCCTTAGGATTAGCCCTTGAAATAAGACAGAGCTCAAATGGTTTATTTGAGAAGTGATCCCAGGAAACACTAACAGGGGAGTGGGGAAATGAGACAGGGTAGGGAAGAAAACTAATACAAGATATGTGTTTCAAGAAAGTGTCCCCGTAGGCAACTAGAGCTTAATTGCACTAAGGAAGTTCATGTAGAACATGCACCTCAGAGTTATACACCTCAGAGTTAATACCAAATGAGAGGATGGAGGGAAGCTGAGGTTTTATTTCACCAACTCCCGTCAGCCAGTAGCTGATGGCTCCACCTGGAGAGTGTTAATTCTTTGCCTTCTGGCCTGTCTTGTGTTGCAGAGAAGAACAGGCTGTGATGGCCAAAGAAATTCCTTAGGTAAAGACATACAAGTGCTGGCAGTTGTAGGTCAGGCTAGTGTTCTCTGAAGGGTAGACACTGAGGGTATAGGGGTGGGGAGGGGGCTGTGTCTCCTGCACTTTCTACACTCATACAAAATGAAACAAATATAACAAATATTAATTGATGTTTTCTATGTACCAGACAGTGTTCTAGGCACAGAGATTACAATTGTGAATAAAACACAAAAATTCCTGCTCTCAAGTAATTTATATTCAGGTGAGAGAGAAACAATAAATAACATAATAAATCATAGAGTCCGTTGGAAAGGGCCAAGGACTGGAGAGGGAAGTGAGATGAATAAGCTGGAGAGTACCCTGCTAAATAAGGTGGTACTGGAAAAGTGATATATGAGCAGAGTTCAGGTTTCTTGTTTTATCCTCCATTCTCCCCTTAAGGATATTTTAAGATAACCAACAAGTTTAAAGATTTTTAAAATCACTTCCACATCCTGTCTTCCAGAGGAAGGGACTTTTGTTAATATTCAAGGACTCTCAGCAATGTTTCCCATTAATTAAGCTATGAGATACAGGCAGCTAGGAAAATAATAGAAAGGAAAAGAGAAACTAATCGTGACTGAGTTGTAAAGCTAGGCAGCAAATTCTCCCTTTCCCCCATCTCTGCTTCCATTCTTTGTTTGTAGTCAAAAACATATCTTAACTGCAGCCTCTCTGCAGACACTGTACTCTTTCTAAAGCTTCTCCTGGCACCAGTAGTAGCAGGTGCCCACTAAAAGAATAATAAGCAGGCACCTCCAAGGAAAGCCTTGAGTGGAGAAATCCATACTGCATGTAGAATCCAGAGCAAAGCAGCCTCTCTTCCTCTTCAAAGAACTCTTTCCAACTAAGGTCATTTCAGGTTTCACATGGTGGGTGTGTGTCTGTTCCTGGCCCTGGGGGGACACATTCTCATGGCTCCTAAATTTTCTGTGCCACAGTGTATGAGTTTGTACAATGAAATAAACTCCATAGGCTTCTTCCTGCCTCCAGTGACTAACACAACCTCTTTAACACTCTCTTCTGCCTGCTTTTTCAGGCTCATCTTTTGCTGTCTCCCAAGCAGCTGCTGGGCTGGAGATGGTGGTGGGCAGTGGGGAGAGATGCTGCTGACACACAGGACTATCTTTGGCTTTTGGAATGTTCCGTCTCTGTAAAACCTTTCAAGATTATTCCACCCTCCTCAGGCTTCATCTCCTCACACACGTTTCAAGTAGAGTTAGCCTCTCCCATTCTTTGAAAGCATCTTTACAATAGCTCATTGTGTTGAAGTTAATTTTTTACCACTCTTGTAGCAGCTAAGCTGTGACCATTCCCATCCATATTTCAGCAACCAAGGCCTTCTGCAGTCTGTCTTTCCTTCCTTCCTATCCAAGCTCATCATCTTTTTTTTTTTTTTTTTTTTTTTGCCACAGGCTCTCTGACTGACTAGTCTTCTCTGCTCATTATCTCTTTCACTTCCACCCACCTCAAATATTCTATGTTCATGAATCCCTTATGCTGTGGTCCTCAAGTGATGATTATTTATAGTCTGTCCCTCTGAATTTTGGAACAATTGGTAAAAGTATATAGGAATAGAATAGGGATCAAAATACCAGCTTCATTTCTAACTAAAGAGGCCTTGGCAAGTATGGCTGAAATCTAAAGCCAGAATGGACTTTCTACTTCTTTACCCCAAATCTAGATCTTCGGACCCACGCAAGGGGAACTGGATCTGCAAAGAAGGTGCTCAGCTAGGCAGGGAAA